>NC_133126.1:207315049-207590327 GCF_048418815.1 Hemitrygon akajei | reverse complement strand
GGATGTAGTCCATCTGACTGATCTGCCTTAAGACCTTTCAGTTTGCCTAGCACTTTTTCCTTTGTAATAGCAATGGAACTTACTCCTGTTCCCTGACAATCAGCGACCTCTGGCACACTGCTAGTGTCTTCCACAGTGAAGACAGATGCAAAGTACCCATTAAGTTTATCTACCACTTCTTTGTCCCCCATTACTACCTCACCAACATCATTTTCCAGTGGTCCAATATCAACTCTCACGACCCTTTTAATCTTTATATAACTGATATATAACTTTGGCTATCCTGCTTTATATTATTGCCTACTTTGCCCTCATATTTTGTCTTTTCCTTTCTTTTAGCTTTTTTTTAGTTGCCTTTTGCTAGATTTTAAAAGCTCCCCAATCATCTAACTTCCCATTCACTTTTGCTACCTTCTATGCCCTTTCCTTTGACTTTTATGCAGTCCTTAACTTCCTTTGTCAGCCACAGTTGCCTCGCCCTGCCATTTGAGACATATCTATCCTGCACCTTGTGAACTATTCCCAGAAAATTCAGCCATCTCTGCTCTGCCATCATCCCCACCGGTATCCTTCTCCAATCCACCTGGGGAAGCTCCTCTCTCATGCCTCTGTAATTCCCTTTGTTCCACTGCAATACGGACACATGTGACTGATGCTTCATCTTCTTAAACTGCAGTATGAATTCAATCATATTATGATCACTGCCTCCTAAGGGTTCCTTTACATTAAACTGACTAATAAATTACACAACACTGAATCTAGGGTAGTTTTTCCCTGAGCAGGCTCAACCACAAGCTGCTCTAAAAAGCCATCTCATAGGCATTCAACAGATTCCCTCTCTTGTGATCTGATGCCAACCTGATTTTCCCAATCCCCTTGCAAATTGAAGTCCCCCATTCCAATTGTGCCATTACCTTTGTTATATGCTCCCTTTGCAATCTCAACCCCACACCTTGGCTACTATTTGTTGTTGCAGGAAAGCAGCAGTCGTCATCAAGGGTATGCTCTCCTCTTGCTGCAGTAATCAGGAAGAAGGTATCAGGACCCACACCACCAGGTTCAGGAACCGTTATTACCCCTCAACCATCAACTCCTGAGCCAGAGGGGTAACCACTCAACTCCACTTGCCGCAACCAATGGACTCACTTTCAAAGGTTCTTCATAATTATTATTTCTTTTTTTCTTTTATATTTGCACACTTTGTTGTCTTTTGCATATTGGTTGTTTGTCTGTGTTGCATGTGGTCTTTCATTGATTCTGCAAACACGAGAAAATCTGCAGACATTGGAAATTCAAACAACATACACAAAATGCTGGTGGAACACAGCAGGCCAGGCAGCATCTATAAGGAGAAGCACTGTCAACGTTTTGGGTGGTTAGTCCTGATGAAGGGTCTCGGCCCGAAACATCGACAGTGCTTCTCCTTATAGATGCTGCCTGGCCTGCTGTGTTCCACCAGCATTTTGTGTGTGTTGTTTTCATTGATTCTACTGGTTTTCTTTGTATTTACTGTGAATGCCCACAAGAAAATTAATCTGTATGTTGTATATGGTGACATAAATGTACCTTGATAATAAATGTACTTCGTAATTTGAACATTAAGGTATCTGATAGTTATGTCTTTACAGAGTGGTGGTAATGTGGAACCCTGTGCCAGAGGAGGTGGTGTAGCCAGGTAAAATCTCCTGATGAGAACATGAGATGTAATTAGATAAAGAATGTAGGTGGTGACAATGTGGAGAGCAAAGAAGGAACTCAGCAAGTCCATCTTCAGCTCTAGAGGGGAAATAAATGGTCAATGTTTTGGGCCATGAACCTTCATCAGGACTGAAGAAGGGTCTTCCATAGACAGACAATAAAACATGGAAACAGAAAAAGGCCCTTTTGATCCATCAAGATACAACCTGACCTTAAAGTTCAAAGTAGACAAAATAAAAAAAAGAAATAATAACAAAAAATAAATAAGCAATAAATATTGAGAACATGAGATGAAGAGTCCTTGAAAATGAGTCCATAGATTGAGAGAACAGTTTAGTGTTGAGGTGAGTGAAGTTATTCCCTCTAGTTCAAGGTTGAGGAATAATGTATTTTGTGTGAGTGGTTCAAGATTTCCAGCATCTGCAGAATCTCTTATGTTTAAAGATAGCAAAGAAGATTGTTCAAGGGTTCAGCAGGATGTACATTGGAGAGAAATTTAGGTGCAGTGATAGCAGATGGAGTTTAATCCAGACAAGATTAAGATTATGAGAGGCATAGACGGAGTAGACAGACAGCCCCTTAATATCAGAATCAGGTTTATTATCACCGGCATGTGATGTGAAATTTGTTAACTTAGCAGTAGCAGTTCAATGCAATACATTATCTAGCAGAAAGAAAAGAAACAATAATAATAAATAAACAAGTAAATTGATTACAGTATATGTATATTTAATAAACATGCAAAAACAGAAATACTGTGTATTTTTAAAAACTGAGGTAGTGTCCAAAGAATTTCCATTTAGGAATCGGATGGCAGAGGGGAAGAAGCTGTTCCTGAATCACTGACTGTGTGCCTTCAAGCTTCTGTACCTCCTCCCTGATGGTAACAGTGAGAAAAGGGCATGTCCTGGGTGCTAGAGGTCTTTAATAATGGACGCTGCCTTCCTGAGACACTGCTCCTTGAAGATGTCTTGGGTACTAGTTCCCAAGATGGAGCCAACTAGATTTACAACCCAAACCCTCTGCAGCTTCTTTCAGACTGTGCAGTAGACCCTCCATGCCAGACTGTGATGCAGCTTGTCAGAATGCTCTCCACAGTACAACTATAGAAGTTTTTGAGTGTATTTGTTGATATGCCAAATCTCTTCAAACTCCTAATAAAGTATAGCTGCTGTCTTGCTTTCTTTATAACTACATCGATATGTTGGGAACAGGTTAGATCCTCAGAGATCTTGACACCCAGGAACTTGAAACTGCCCTCTGTCTCCACTTCTGATTCCTCTATGAGGATTGGTATGTGTTCCTTCATCTTACCCTTCCTGAAGTCCACAATCAGCTCTTTTGTCTTACCGATGTTGAGTGCCAGGCTGTTGCTGAGGCACCACTCCACTAGTTGGGATATCTCACTCCTGTACCACCTGAGATTCTACCAACAATGGTTGTGTTGTTAGCAAATTTATAGATGGTGCTTGAGCTGTGCCTAGCCACACAGTCAGGTGTATAGAGAGAGTAGAGCAATGGGCTAGGGACACACCCCTGCGGTGCGCCAGTGTTGATCGTCAGTGAGGAGGAGGGGTTATCACCAATCCGCACAGATTGTGGTCTTCCGGTTAGGAAGTCGAGAATCCAATTGCAGAGGGAGGTACAGAGGCCCAGTTTCTGCAACTTCTCAATCAACTTGCCTTTTCACATTGTGGTGTTGAATGTAAGATTCAGGAAGTCATATTGCAAAACCTAAATCTGATTCTGATTCAGTTTGTTCTAGTCGCCCCATCACAGGAAGTAAATAGAAACATAGAAAACCTACAGCACAATACAGGCCCCTTGGCCCATAAAGTTGTGCCGAACATGTCCCTACCTTAGAAATTACTAGGGTTATCCATAGCCCTCTATTTTACTAAGCTCCATGTACCTATCCAAAAGTCTCTTAAAAGACCCTATCGTATCCACCTCCACCACCGTTGCCGGCAGCCCATTCCACGCACTCACCACTCCCTGCATAAAAAAACTTACCCCTGACATCTCCTCTGTACCTACTCCCCAGCACCTTAAACCTGTGTCCTCTTGTGGCAACCATTTCAGCCCTGGGAAAAAGCCTCTGACTATCCACACGATCAATGCCTCTCATCATCTTGTACACCTCTATCAGGTCACCTCTCATCCTCCGTCACTCCAAGGAGAAAAGGCTGCGTTCACCAAACCTGTTTTCATAAGGCATGCTCCCCAATCCAGGCAACATCCTTGTAAATCTCCTCTGCACCCTTTCTATGGTTTCCACATCCTTCCTATAGTGAGGTGACCAGAACTGAGCACAGTACTCCAAGTGGGGTCTGACCAGGGTCCTATATAGCTGTAACATTACCTCTCAGCTCCTAAATTCAATTCCACGATTGATGAAAGCCAATACACCGTACACCTTCTTAACCACAGAGTTAACCTGTGTAGCTGCTTTGAATGTCCTATGGACTCAGACCCCAAGATCCCTCTGATCCTCCACACTGCCAAGAGTCTTACCATTAATACTATATTCTGCCATCATATTTGACCTACCAGAATGAACCACTTCACAGTTATCTGGGTTGAACTCCATCTGCCACTTCTCAGCCCAGTTTTGCATCCTATCAGTGTCCCGCTGTAACCTCTGACAACCCTCCACACTATCCACAACACCCCCAACCTTTGTGTCATCATCAAACTTACTAACCCATCCCTCCATTTCCTCATCCAAGTCATTTATAAAACTCATGAAGAGTAGGGGTCCCAGAACAGATCCCTGAGGCACTCCACTGGTGACCAACCTTCATGCAGAATATGACCCATCTACAACCACTCTTTTCCTTCTGTGGGCAAGCCGGTTCTGGATCCACAAAGCAATGTCTCCTTGGATCCCATGCCTCCTTACTTTCTTAATAAGCCTGGCATGGGGTTCCTTAATCAAATGCCTTGCTGAAATCCATATACACTACATCTACAGTTCTACCTTCATCAATGTGTTTAATCACATCCTCAAAGAATTCAATCAGGCTCGTAAGGCACAACCTGCACTTGACAAAGCCATGCTGACTATTCCTAATCATATTATAACCTCTCCAAATGTTCATAAATCCTGCCTCTCAAGATCTTGTCCATCAACTTACCAACCACTGAGGTAAGATTCACTGGCCTATAATTTCCTGGGCTATCTCTACTCCTTTTCTTGAATAAAGGAACAACATCCACAACCCTCCAATCCTCCGGAACCTCTCCCGTCGCCATTGATGATGCAAAGATCATTGCCAGAGGCTCAGCAATCTCCTCCCTCGCCTCCCACAGTAGCCTGGGGTACATCTCATCCAGTCCCGGTGACTTATCCAACTTGATGCTTTCCAGAAGCTCCAGCACATCCTCTTTCTTAATATCTATATGCTCGATGTCTATCTGGTGAGAGCACAGAAGATGTGTGCTATCAGAATCAGATTTAACATCACTGGTATATGTTGTCATGAAATTTGTTGTTATGCTACAGTAGCATATTGCAATGCATAATAATAAATACTGTAAATTAGAGCAAGAAGTGCAAGAGAGAGAAAACAACTTAGTGAGATAGAGTTCATGGGTTCCAGATTGCATCTGGTCTGATTGCAGAGGGGATGAAACTGTTCCTGAATCACTGAGTGTGTGCTTTCAGGCTCCTGTACCACCTCCTAGCAATGAGAAGAATGCAGTTCCTGGCTGATGACGGTCCCTAATGATAGATGTTGCCTTCTTGTGACATTGCTCCCTGAAGAGGTCCTCAATGTTGGGGAGGCTGGTGCCCATAATGGAGATGACTGAGTTAACAACTTTCTGCAGCTTTTCCCAATCCTGTGCAGTGATCCCCTCCCCACCCACCCCATACCAGATGGTGATGAACACACCTCGTGATATGTCTGTAGAAATTTGTGAGTGTCTTTGATGACATACTGAATCTCCTAATGAAATAGAGCTGCTGTCATTCGGCCTTTGGAACTGGATCAATATGTAGGGCATCTGAAACTTGAAACTGCTCAGAAGACACACTGGTGTGTGTTCCCTCAGTTGTTTACCCTTTCTGAAATCCACAGTCAATTCCTTGGTCTTATTGACATTAAGTGCAAGGTTGTTACTGTAACACCACTCAACCAGCTGACATATCTCGATCCTGTACGCCTCCTCATCACCATCTGAAATTCTACAAACAATAATAATTGTGTCATCAGCAAATTTATAGATGGCGTTTGAACTGTGCCTGGCTACACAGTCATAGGTGAAGAGAGGGTGGAGCAGTGGGCTAAGCACCCATCCTTGAGGTGTGCCGGTGTTGATTGTCAGTGAGGAGGAGATGTTGTTTCTGATCTGTGCATACTATGATCTTCTGGTGAAGAAATTGAGGATCCAGTTGCAGGGGGAGGTACAGAGTCCCAGGTTTCAGAGCTTTTTGATCAGAATGATTCTGTTAAACACTGAGCTGTAGTCAATTAACATCAGCCTGATGTAAGCAGTAGTATTGTCCAGGTGATCCACACTGCGTGAAGAACCATTCAGTTTGCACCTATTGTGGTGATAAGCAAATTGCAGTGGGTCACATTCCTGCTAAGACAGGTGTTGGTTCTAACCATAACCAATCTCTCAGAGTACATCATCACCGTAGGTGTGAGTGCTACTGGAGGGTCACCGCTGAGGCAGCTCACACTAACCTTCTCGGGCACTAGTATGATTGTTGCCCAGTTGAAGCAGATGGGAACTTCTGACGGTAGCAATGAGAGACTCAAAATATTTTGATCACACCTGCCAGTTGGTTGGCACAGGTTTTCAGAGCCGTACCAGGTACTCCATTGGGGCCTGTTCACCCTCTTGAAAGACAGCCAGATGCCAGCCTCTGAGACAGAGATCGCAGGGCCATCGGGATCCTCATAGCTGCAGTTTTATTCTCCCTCTCCAAGTGAGCATAAAAGGTGTTCAGCTCATCTGAGATAGAAGGCATGTGTCAGACGTAAAAACTGGACAAACTTGGGTTATTTTCTCTGGAGTGTCAGAAGCTGAGAGGAGACCTAATAGACACTTAAAAAAAATTATGAGGGCAGTGATGGAGTAGAAATCAGTCCACAGCTTGGTAGTTTCTTGTAGTCACAGGCAGTGCAGTTACCGGGATAGACAATAGACAGTAGGTGCAGGAGTAGGCCATTCGGCCCTTCTAGCCAGCACCGCCATTCACTGTGATCATGGCTGATCATCCACAATCAGTACCCCGTTCCTGCCCTCTCCCCAAATCCCTTGACCCTGCTATCTATAAGAGCTCTATCTAACTCTGTCTTGAATGCATCCAGAGACTTGGCCTCCACTGCCTTCTGGGGCAGAGCATTCCACATATCCACCACTCTCTGGGTGAAAAAGTTTTTCCGCATCTCTGTTCTAAATGGCCTACCCCTTATTCTTAATGTGCTGGTAGTGGACAGGGTCCAGAGGAAGTTCATGAGAATGATACTGGATTAACATATGAGGAGTATTTGATCAACTCCAACATAGACGGTCCCAAACTCAGCTGTGAAAGGAGGAGGGATGCCAAAAGAGCCTCCGAAGACTTCAACCTTGGGAGAAGAAGGATCTTTGCCTGGAGACGTATGAAGCTGTGGGGTGTAAGTGGAAGCAACAAGACTGACCAGTCTTCTATCTGCCCAGGATAAATAACTCTGGTGAGCTGCTGTAGATGGTTTATGCTCCAGTAGGAGTGATGGGATTCAGAAGAACACCAAGAAGTGTTTGTTGACTCTGGGCCTGTATTCATTGGAGTTTAGATGATTGAAGGGGATCTCATGGAATCCTATTGAATTTTGAAAGGCCTGGATAGAGTGGATGTGGAGAGGACATTTCCTATAGTGTGAGAGTCTAGGACCAGTCAGGCAATCTCAAGGACATCCCTCCAGAAAGTGATGAGGAGGAATTTCTTTAGCTAAGGGTGGTGAGCCTGTGGAATTCATTGCCACAGACAGCACTGGAGCCCAAGTCATTGGGAGATTGATGGGTTCTTGATTCCTGAGGGTATCAAAGGTTACAGGGGAAGGCAGGAGAATGGGGTTGAGAGGGATAGTAAATCAGCCGTGATGGAATGGCAGAGCAGATTCGATGGGCTGAAAGCTGGTCCTGTGGCAAGAACGAGGCTGAGGATGAACCCAAGTGCAGGAGGCAGAGTCGGGAGGCGTTCTTGATATAGTGAGCGTGGAATCAGTATCCAGGAGCGATGCTAGACTTAGAACGAGCAGTCCTAAGCACTGTGAAATGAGGTTACTCACACCAGAGTCGACCAACGAACTGGTAGCTCCTAGTTGTGATCACAGCGTCTTTATCCTGCATTTGCTGATGGAAAGCAGGTGTGTGTAGTTAGTGGCACCTGGGAATGATTGGAAACTAAACGAGGGGATTGAGGCCCAATTCCTGAGGTAAATAGCCAGGTGGGGGAGTGCCAGAAGGGGCCCTGACAAGGTCCTTAATGAGGCATCACCTTTTGAAGATGTCCTGAGTGCTGGGGAGGCTGGTACCCACGTTGGAACTGGTTGAGTTTACAACTTTCTGCAGCTTTTCCTGATCCTGTGCAGCGGCCCCTCCAAACCAGAGAGTGATGCAACCAGTTAGAATGCTCTCAATAGTTCATCTGTAGAAATATGTCTCAGAAAGACGGTGTCCATTATTAAGGACCTCCAGCAACCAGGACATGCCCTTTTCTCACTGTTACCATCGGGTAGGAGGTACAGCAGCCTGAAGGCACACACTCAGTGATTCAGGAACAACTTCTTCCTCTCTGCTATCTGATTCCTAAATGAACATCAAATCTTTGGACACTTTCTCACTATTTTAATATACACGTTTTAAAAATCTATTCAATATACGTAATTGATTTACTTGTTTATTTATTATTATAGTTAATTAATTTTATTTTATTATTTTTTCTCTGCTAGATTATGTATTGCATTGAACTGCTGCTGCTAAGTTAACAAATTTCACGTCACATGCGGTGATAATAAACCTAATTCTGATTCTGAATTGCTATGTCACCCTTCCTCCGCCTTATTCAGAGATTTTTCTCCCCTGGAACTTCTCTCTCAACTAGATGCGGGTCCATGGCAAACCCGGCCCGACACGGCGATCGCCGGACAGTCAGCGCTGTCTCTTTAAGAGCGAAGTCCCGCCCATTCAATAATCCCCGCTAATTAACTTGCAAAGCGCCCCGCAGCAGACCTGTCAATCACATGTCCACGCCCTATGGGCGGCATAGCCCCGCCCCCGGTTAATGAGTTCTCAGAATTCGGATTCAATGTATCAATTTTAGCTTCAACGTCATACCTAGGACGCACCACATGATGGTTCAAACCAACTAGCAAAGATGTATGGGGGGGACTATAGAGCGATCGACTGCAGGACCGGCGGAAACAGCTCCAGGCCTTGGACCACCGACTGGACTAACGGAAATATTACTTACAACTATCCGTTGCAGCGAAGGCCGACCCCAAATCCCGTTGCAACCCCTCCGCTACTACCATCCAAAACCTAAACACCCCTCCCTTTTAAGCGGTGGTTGAGCCCTCCGCTCAAATTCGCGGAATTGGCGAGAGGCGGTTCTGAGAAGCGGCGGTTCCTGGAAGGAGCGGCCAGGTGACCGGGAGAGGGGCCGGGGGAGGGGAGCTGCAAGCCCGGGGAGGGAGAGAGGCCGGAGAGCGAGCGAGAGAGGGCTGGGGAGGGGAATTGGGGAAACATAGAGGGCTGACTGGGGAGACTAGTCTCAGAGAAGAGGGCTTTCGAGCGCCCAAAGGAGTCTCCGGGAGAATTGATAGGGAGAGGGTGGCCGGAGAGAGGAGCCTCCGGGAGTAGTGACGGAGAGGGTGGCCGGAGAGAGGAGCCTCCGGGAGTAGTGACGGAGAGGGTGGCTGGGGAGAGGAGCCTCCGGGAGGAGTGACGGAGAGAGTGTGGCCGGGGAGAGGAGCCTCCGGGAGGAGTGACGGAGAGAGTGTGGCCGGGGAGAGGAGCCTCCGGGAGGAGTGTCGGAGAGAGTGTGGCCGGGGAGAGGAGTGTCGGAGAGAGTGTGGCCGGGGAGAGGAGTGTCGGAGAGAGTGTGGCCGGGGAGAGGAGTGTCGGTCGGAGAGAGTGTGGCCGGGGAGAGGAGCCTCCGGGAGGAGTGTCGGAGAGAGTGTGGCCGGGGAGAGGAGTGTCGGAGAGAGTGTGGCCGGGGAGAGGAGCCTCCGGGAGGAGTGACAGAGAGAGGGTGGTCGGGGAGAGGAGCCTCCGGGAGGAGTGACAGAGAGAGGGTGGCCGGGGAGAGGAGCCTCCGGGAGGAGTGTCGGAGAGAGTGTGGCCGGGGAGAGGAGCCTCCAGGCGGAGTGACAGAGAGAGGGTGGCCGGGGAGAGGAGCCTCTGGGAGGAGTGACGGTCTCTCCCCTCTGAGGCGCGGGTAGTAGGGGTGACTCGGGGAGAGACCGGGCGAGTGAAGAACTGGTCACCGGGGTCGAAGGAAGGGACCTTTGACTAGAGACTGGAGGAGGCATGGAGGGAAAAGGGCTGGTGAGGGTAGCCGAGTTCGGTGGAGGTAGAGAGCGCCGTGAGTCTGGAACGGGCCGGAGGAGCGGTGACAGGCGACCAGGCTGAAGGGACTGGGGTCTGTCAGGGCGATTGGGGGAGAGACAGAGCGAGGCCCCACGACCGTGGAGAGCGAGTGACAGGCGCAAAGAAACCCAGAGAAGTGATCCGCTACTCGGGTAGAGGGGAGGCCGGGAGCGAGCCGGGGGCTGGGAGAGGAGACGGGCCGGGTGGCGGCGACCCAAACCGGGGACGTTAGGAAAGAGTGGGAGACCGAGTCTCGAGAGAGGGGACGGGTGGCAACGACATGGAGCCGGGACTGAGGAGCTGGTTTGACGGTGCGGGGCGGAGGGAGGAAGGGAATGGAGGTGGAGGCTGCGCCGGGCTTCGGCCGCATCAGTGTCGCAGCGGCAGGCGGCCCCGGCTAGGCAGCGTCCATAGGACCGGGCGCCATCGGCCGGTCTCTCCGGTCGCGGTAGTCCGGGAAAGCGGCCCCCGCTCTCCGGGAGGGTGTTTATACAGATTGGTGCTGCTGTCGGCCCGGCCCCCGCGGGACGTGCCTGCCCTCTGGCGGCGGCTGGGCCCTGCGTCCGCTCGGCCCGTCCCGTCCCTGCCCGCCTCGATGGCGTTCTGATTGTGTTCCGTTCCCGGTGCTTTGGAGGGTCTGTTGTCCTCAGCAAACCGAGGGAGAGGAGTTCCCAGCAGCTGCCGGCGGGCTCCGCTCGGCTGCGGTTGCTGTTCCCGTTCAGGAACAGAGCCGGCAGCAGGTGCGGGTCCAGTCTGTGGTTGGGCGGATTGGAAGCAAGGAGTCTGTCAGGGATTGTTGTGGATCGGAAGGGATTTGTCCTCCCGGATGGCCGTGGTTACAGTGGGGAGCGTTTACTGTCTCCCCGCTCGCCACACAACACTTTCCGGAATTCCCAGCACCCTTACCAAGGCTGCCCCCCCCCCGTGTCCCTCAGCCCAGCCACTTGCAGTGTTTCTTTCCCTGTTAGACCCGCGCCAGCAGCGATGGAAATTCCCCCTATCTACTGTAAATCCCGTTTGGTCCCTGTGTAGAGTAACCCCCGGGGTCAATCATTCCTCCCCGGAATCATTTCCTTGCTCCCGGCTGCACCGGGTCTACTTCCTCCGCCGCTTGCCCGAGCACGGTGCTGGGATCTGGACACATCTCCAGCTGCGACCCGGCCACATTTATATAAAGGTGCTTTCTGACTGTACTGAACGTCTGTTTATTAACCTTGGAATATTGTGTGCTGTTGTCAGCTGCTTTGTCAACATGCTCTGTAACCCTCAGCAAACGGCCGCTTGGAACTACCTCTTTAAATATAACTTTGCACGGGGGTGGGGGGGGGGGGGGTTCCTCTGAAGAGGTGCAGTTAACTAAAACACTGCCTCTCTGTTCTGTGGACTTGTGATTCCCTCAAAATTTCAATGCAGTTTGATGGGTTCTGGATTAGTCATGTGTAGAAGGGTGCCCGAGAATGGGGTTGAGATCAGCCAATTTGAAATGAGGGAAAAGACGGGGCTGGATGGCTTAATTCTTTTCCTATGTTTTATGACTGAGAGGGAAACCCACGAACACTGGTCTGGTTGCAGTGCTGGTGGTCAGTCGCATCTCTATTTCCTTCCTTCCACCTCCCTCTGGAAGTGTAAGATGAATCCACCTTGGCTGTGTATTCCAGGCAATTATTTGGGTTTAATTATTCAAAGTTGATTGGGATGACAGTAGACTAGCAATGTCTAGTTTTTCCTGGGGAAAGTTCAGAAGGAACAGGGAAGATTCTTCCCAAAGATTTGGTATTCTAAAGGGAGGATGCAATTGAGGGAAGTTAAATCCAACATAAAAGGAAAAGAGGACATTTAAAAGAGAAATTAGTGGGAATGTAGAGGACTGTGAAACTTAAATGAATAAAGCACTAAAACACTAATAGAAGATGAAATGAAGGTGAACTCTCCAATGTCAGATACCAAAAGTTTCTTCAGATTCAGCGAGTAGATATCAGACCACTGGAGAAGCAGCAATGGGAGACAAGGAAATGGCAGATGATATGGAAGTATTTTGCAAGTTTTCACTGTGGAAGTTCCAGGTCTTGGGGGTGGGGTAGGGGGTGGCATGAAGTGTGTGAAGTGACCATAACTGGAGAGGAAGTTCTTGGGAAACTGAAAGGTCTGAAGGTAGATAAGTCACCTGGACCAGATGGTACACACCCCAGGGTTCTGAAAGAGGTGGCTGAAGAGATTGTGGAGGCATTAGTAATGATCTTTCAAGAGCTCTAGATTCTGGAATGGTTCTGGAAGGCTGGGAAATTGCAAATGTCACTCCACTCCAAGGAGGGAGGGGGAGAAGAGATTGCAGGCTGGTTAGTCTGACCTCAGCAGTTGGGAAGATGTTGGAGCCGATCGTCAAGGACAATGGGGTTGCATGATGAAGTAGGCCAAAATAGCATGATCCTTAAGGGAAAATCTTGCCTGACAAATCCTTTGGAATTCTTTGAAGTAATGAAGGAGAACTTGGATTTTCAGTTGGCCTTTGACAAGGCGCTGTGTATGAGGCTTCTTAAGTTTGCTCGTGGTGTTACAGGAATGATCCTAGAGCAGTGGCTGACTGACGGGTGGCTGCCGTTCTACAGGAGTCTGTTTTGGGGCTGATTCTTTGTTGTATGTTGTGGATGATGTAATTGGTGGCTTTATGGCCATGTTTTCAGACAATGAGGGTATGTGGAGGGGCAGGTAGTGTTGAGGAAGTAGGAAGTCTACAGAAAGTCTTGGACAGACTTGCAGGTTGAGTTGGTGGTGACGAAGGTACGTACAATATTGGCATTCATTTTGAGAGGACTGGAGTATTGTGAGCAGTTGATGTGCTGCCATTAGTGAAGGTCCAGAAGAGGTTTGTGAGAATGATTACATGAGCACATTAGGCATATTTAACGTAGAGGTTGATAAGTTCTTGATTCGTCAGTGCATCAGGGATACAGGGTGAAGGCAAGAAATGGGTTTAGAGGGATAATAGAGCAGCCATGATGGACTAAATGGCCTAATTCTGCTCCTGTTATGATCTTAATTAACATATTTTGCAATTGCTTCTGCTGAGCACCGATGCTGTGTACCCTGGCTGAGGGGTACCATAGTCCATTGGAAGTGCTCTGAAGCTATCTGCTTCCCAGGCCACCATGGTGACCCCTGTAGTCTCTTGGCCCTGATCAGACAACAGACCACTTGGGCCATCCAGCCATTCCATCACAGCTGATTTATTACCTCGCTCAACCCCATTCTCCTGTTTTCTCCGTGTAACCTCTGGCACCCTGACTAATCAACCTTTGCTTTAAATATACCCAGTGACTTGCTCTCCACAGCCTACAGATCTGTCACTCTCTGGCTAAAGAACTTTCCCTAATCTCCTTTCTAAATGGACATTGAGGCTGGTGCTAGATCCCCCCAGTCCATTGGATTAGTTGTCCAGAGCCTTTCGGGAACCACCAGGTATCTGGCGGACCCGGCCACGCTCAACCACACTGATCGAGTTGTTGGGGTAGGCGCTCATAATGTGACCCTAGACTTCTCTAAAATAAGTCAACAACACTCACACCTACTCCCATTCCCTGAAAGCTTTTCATGTGGGGGCGGGGAAGGGAGAGAAAATGACCTTGTGAGTGGGATCTTGCTGTGCATAGGTCAACCACCAAGTTCCCGCAATGATGCTGTTCTGGGAACAACTCTCCGGTCGGTGCACAAGAAATGATCCCTTTCGCTCCGCTCTGTTAAATCCCTCCAGCTCCTGGCATCCTAACGTTTTGTTCAGAATGGGACGTCGTGACCAGGCATTTATTTTTTGCATGAACCGTTTGTTTATGCTTCCATGTCCCGGTCTGCAGTCGTCCAGGTGCCGTTGGAATAAGCGGGAATCGAACCTGTAGCCAAATCCAGCTCCGGCACTGTCACCTGTGGCTGGTATTGCCGGTTAAAAATGATCCGGCGCCGCCCGAAGCCAGTACTTTAGATTAAGCAACACAATGCTGGAGGAACTCAGCAGTATCTATGGAAAGAGTCAGCGTTTCGGGTGAGTTTCTCCAGTACTCTTTCCCCGTGTTTGTGACCCTGGACAAAGAGCGGTCCGGTACCGCCACCTGCCGCCTGTGGCCGGTAATGCCGGTTTAAAACAAATGGGCCGGCAGCCCGCCCCCTGCTGTCGGTGGCGGATTCTGCAGCTGAAGGAGAAGTGGTTCGTGTCTGCCACTTGGTGCTCACTGTACTTCTGGGGAATCGGCGGTGACTCTCCTGCCGCTTCTTCCGGGGGTACTGGTGTCTCCGTTTGCTGCTGATTCCTGCTGTTGCACTACAGTGGCCCCTGTCCCAGGAGGCGCCCAGCATATCATGGTAACTGGCCATTGTATCACTCTCCTGCACTAACCCAGTAATGCAGTTCGTCAGTCCAAATCCTCTCAGCCCTGCCTGCCATAAACTCACCTCTGTTCCTGTAGAACGGAGACGAGGAACTTCTTTAGCCAGTGGGTGTTGAATCTGCGCAATTCATTGCCTCAGACAGCTGTGGAAGCCAAATCATTGGGTATACTTAAACTGTATATATAAAATATTGAGAAAATGTAAAATGGAAAAGCAGACTTGATGGGCCAAATAGCCTAATTATGGTCTTCTAGCTGTTCCCTTAGGCTGTCTACAAATCCCTTGAAGCCTTTCTGCATCTCTCCCTGACTGCCAGCTGTCTTTGCATGTTCGAGGCATAGAAAAACAACAGCACAGAAACAGGCCTTTTGGCCCTTCTGATCTATGCTGGCCTGTCTTCTGCTAAGTCCTATCGACCTACATCTAGAGTATGGATCCTCTATACCCCTCCTATCCATGTACCTATCCAAACTTTTAAATGTTGAAATCGAACATGGATCCACTTCCACTGGTGGTTCGTTCCACACCGTCACTGCCTGAAAAAAGTTCCATAATTATGGGAACAGAATTAGGCTGTTTGGCCCATCGAGTCTGCTCTGCCATTTTATCATGGCTGATCCATTTTTTCCTTTCAGTCCCAATCTCTTACCTTCTTCCTGTATCCCTGATCAATCAAGAATCTCTCAACATCTGTCTTGAAGTTGCTGTACATAAAGACTTGGCAATGAATTCCACAGATTAACCACTAACTAAAGAAATTCTTTCTCATCTTCATTATAAAAGGATGCCCCTCTATTCTGAAGCTGTGCCCTCTGGTCCTATACTCTCCCATCATAGGAAACATCCTCTCCACATCTACTCTATCAAGGCCTTTCAACATTTGATAGGTTTCAATGATATCACCCCTCATTCTTCTGAATTCCAGTGAATACAGGCCCAGAGTTGTCAAACACTCTATATGACAAGCCATTCAATCCTGGAATCATTTTCATGAACCTCCTTTAACCCCTCTCCATTTTCAACACATGCTTTCTAAGGTAAGGGGCCTAACACTGCTCACATACTCTAAGTGAGGCCTCACCAGTGCTTTAGTGATGTAGTGCCTGAGCATTACATCCTGTATTCTGGTACATAACCGTACATTTCCTGACACTGTATTTCATCTACCACTTCTTTGCCCAATCTCCTAATCCAAGTCCTTTTGTATACTCAACTTGCTGAAAGCTACCTGCCTCTCCACCTATCTACAAAAACTTTTCAGCAAAGTATCAATTTCATCATCAGTCATTGACATACAATGTAAAAAAAAAAGTGGTCCCACCAGAAAACCAGTAAAGATTTCCTTTATTTCTACTCTGTCTCCTCCTGCCAATCGGCCACTGCTTTATCCATGCTCACACCTTTCCTGTAATACCATGGACTCTTAAATTGTTAAGCAGCCTCGTGTGGCACCTTGTCAAAGGCCTTCTGAAAATTCAAGTACACAACATTAACGGAATATCCTTTCTCTGTCCTGTGTGTTGTTTCTTCAAATAAGTCCAATGGATTTGACAGACATATTTTCCTTTGAGGAAACCATGCTGACTATGGCCTATTTAATCATGTGCCTCCAAGTACCCTGAAGCCCCATCCTTAACAATTGGCTCCAACAGCTTCCCGACCACTGAGGTTAGAATAACTGGCCTGTAACGTCCTTTGTTCTGTGCCTCTCTCTTCTGGAAGAGTGGAGTGACACAATTTTCCAGTTTTCCAGAACCATTGCAGAATCTTGTGATTCTTGAAAGATTATTACTAATGCCTCCACAATCTCTTCAGCCACCTCTTTCAGAATCCTGGGGTGTACACCAACTGGTCCAGGTGACTTGTCTACCTTCAGGCCTTTCAGTTTCCCAAGAACCTTTTCCTTAGTGATGGTAACTTCTGACCCTTGACACTGGAACTTCCACTATTCTGCTCGTGTCTTCCACATTGAAGAGTAATGCCGGTTCCCCTTGGACATTTCACCTTTCATCCTTGACCCATGACCTCAGTGGAAAAGGGCTGCCTGCATTAACATTATCTATACCCTTTAATGTTGTATACAAGGAAACTTGCAACTAGAGCATCAGAGCACAGGCCCTTTGCTGTTCTTTAAACATACTATGATCAATCTAACCTTTCCCTCCCACATAACCCTCCATTTTCTATTATTCTTGTGCTTAAGAGTTTAAATGCCCCTAACACCACTGTTGCTAGAGGGCATTTCATGCATCCACCACTCTGGGGATGGGAGAGGAGTGAGCTCCTACCTCTGACATCGACCTTACACTTTCCTAGAGTCATAGAAAAGTACAGGACAGAAACAGGCCCTTTGGCCCATATCGTCCAATCTGAGCTATTTAAAATACCTACTCACATCGACCCGCACCAGGAGCAGCGCCCTCATATTCCTGCTATCCAAACGTCTGTTAAACATTGAAATTGAACTTGCACGCAGCACTTGTGCTGGCTGCTCATGACCCTCTGAGTGGAGAAATTTCCCCTTGTGTTCCTCTTAAACTTTTCACCTTTCACCCATAACTTATGAATTCTGGTGGAAACCACCTCAGTGGAAAAAGCCTGCTTGCTTTTACCCTATCTATACCCCTCATAATCTCTTCTCAGTCTTCTATGTTCCAAGGAATGAAGTCCTAACCGATTCAGTCTTTCCATAACTTGGTACCTCCAGACCCGGAGTATTCTTGAAAGAGTAGAGAAAATTTGCATCTTTCTTGTAAGTAGGTGACCAAAATGGCACATAATACTCCAAATTGGGCCTAACTGATAAATTGTACAATGTCAACATCCCATTTCCTAGTTTCAATTCTTTGATTTTGCACACCAATGTGCTGGAAGTTCTCTTTATGATCTGAGCTTTTTATTTATGCATTTACGGGGTATGTGCTTCCCCAGCTAAACCAACATTTATTGCCCATCCCTAGTTGCCCTTGAGAAGGTGGTGATGAGCTGCTTCTTGAACCACTGCAGTCCCTGAGGTGTAGGGACACACACAGTGTTGTTAGGGAGGGAATTCCATGATTTTTGACCCAGTGACAATGAAGGAATGGTGATATGTTTCCAAGTCAGGATGGTGAGTGACTTGGAGGGGGATTTCCAAGTGGTGGTGTTCCCAGGTATCTGCTGTTCTCGTCCTTCTAGATGGTGGTGGTTGTGTGTCTGGAAGGTGCTTCTTTAAGAACTTTGGTGTGTTGTTGTGGCGCACTTTGTAGATAGACAGCACTGCTGCAACTGTGTCGATAGTGGAGGGATCGGATGCTTGTGGAAGGGGTACCGATCAAGTGGGTTGCCTTGTACTCGATAGTGTCAATCTTGAGCGTTGATGGAACTGCACTCATCCAGGCGAGTGGTGAGTATTCCAATACACTCCTGACCTCAGCCTTGTAGATGGACAGGCTCTGGGGACTCGGGAGGTGAATTGCACGCTGCAGGATTCCTAGCCTTTGACCTGCTCTGGTAGCCTTGGCTAGACCAGTTCAGTTTCCTGTTGATGGTAGGCAGTTCAGTGATGGTGATGCCCCTGAATGGCAAAGGACGGTGGTTAGAGCCTCTCTTGTTCATTGCCTGGCACTTGCATGGCTCGAATCTTACTTGTCAGCCCAAGGTCCTGCTGCACTTGGGTATGAACTGCTTCACTATCTGAGGAGTCACGAATGGTACGGAACATTGTGCAGTCATTTGCGAACATCCCAACTTCTGACGGAGAGAAGGTCATTGATGAAGTAGCTGAAGGTGGTTGGTCCAAGGACACTTCCCTGAGGAACTCCTGCATTGATGTCCTGCGGATGAGATAATTGATCTCCAACCAGCACAACCATCTTCCTTGGTGTGAGGTATGAATCCAACCTGCAGAGGATTCACCCCCTAATTCCTATTGACTCTATTTTAGATATGGCACCTTGATGCCATACTTGGTTAAACGCTGCCTTGATGTCAAGGACTATCACTCTCACCTCACCTCTGGTATTTAGCTCTTTAGTCCATGTTTGGATCAAGGAGGTGATGAGGTCAGGAGCTGAGTGGCCTTGACGGAACCCAAACTGAGCATCCGTGGGCAGGTTATTGCCGAGTAGGTGCTGCGTGACAGCACTGCTGATGATTGAGAGGAGGCTGATAGGGCAGTAATTGGCTGGGTTGGACTTGTCCTGTTTCTTCTGTACAGGACATACCTAGGCAATTTTCCACGTGACTGGGTAGATGCCGGTGTTGTAGCGGTAATGGGACAGTCTGGCTAGTGGCGCGTCTGCTTGTGAAGTCATTTTCAAGGAATTGTTGTCCTGTATTTCCGATCCCTTTGTTCTGTCACACTTGAGTGGCCTGGTGACTGTGTAGCCTGTTGTACCTCAGTTTTGATGGAGAACATTAGTGAAGACCTGTTTACATTGCAGCCTGCCGTTGGCCTGGTTTTCCAACGGGCAGGTGTGATGCTGGTTACAACCTTGGGCGCCCCAGTACCAGTCTGACCCTGGGCCCTCTCCAGCTGCTGGTTGCCATGGTAACCTGCAGTTGCTGCCTGTTGCAGCCGCTCCGCCTGAGATGAGAGGTTACAAGCCTGTGAAACTAATGACTACACTGCTGCCACTGAGGCCTCTAGTAGGACAGTGAACTGTTTTACCTGTGATGCTCTTTGCTACATGCAGTTTGAATTGTATTTATAGTTATTTTATGTCTTGTGGGTGCACTGTGATCTAGAGGCACATTGCATTTGGTTATACATACAGTAAGATGGCAGTAAACTTCAACTTGAATCTCCAGACAGAGCTTCACCAAGCTCCCCGTTGCTGTTCACGGAAATGCTAATGTGATAAAGTTATCTGAACTGAGGGCGTTTGTAGTTCTTAGAGGCACTCCTGAGAAATGCAGAAATCGCAGAAAGATTAAATCAGGTTGTCTGCTTCCCACAACTGAAAGTGCGAGCCTAGCTGTGAGTTTGGTACTGTACCGCGGGAGCCTGCCGGCAGGGGAGGGTCGCCCTCCACTGCTGTGTGCAGTTGACTGACCTGGTGCTGTGGGTAGTTCTGACCCGATGTGAGGTGACCAGTAGGCAGCGCTTGCCGAGTGGGGAGCAGGAGGTGTGACTGCGGGCTGTGGGGCTCAGAAATGATTTGTTCTCAGATAGCTGGATCTTCTGTGAAGTCTGCTGCTTAAACCAGGAATTAAACAACTCTCAGTAGAAGCTGTGTGATTGCTTAAGGCTGCTAATAGTGTGAGTAGGTTTGATGGGCAAATTCTCAAAGGCAGGTGTCCAGCTGAGTTTGGTCCTGTGCGCGAGGAAGTTCCCGTGTTCCTGACGTGGGGGTTCTCTGATCGGTTGTAACTAGTGACGTAATGTGGGGAGGGGGGTTTGTCTTTGATCGGTTGTAACCAGGGTTCCTGTTGTGGGGGAAGGCTCTCTGGGTTTAACTAGTGTTCCCAATGTGAGGAAAGGACTCTCTGATCAGTTGTAACCAGTGACTTGACAAGGGGAGCCTCTCTGGTTGTAATTACAGTGTTCCCAATGTGAGGGGGCGTGCCTGATGGGTTGTAACCACAGTGACTTGATGTGGGGAGGGGGCCCACTGGTTGTAACCAGTGTTCCAGAAGTAACTAGTGTTGCTGACATGGGGCGGGGGCTCTGATCGATTGTAACCAGTGACTCATTTGCATAATTTCCTTTATTTAATTTTCAGACTTTTCACCCAGTGAGGTCTGGACGTCTCTGTGGGTAAGCATTTGGCTGCATTGTTACAGTTCTGTATGTCAGTGAGGTTCGCTGTTGGCTTATTGGTGTTTGTGTGGTGAGGTGCAGTCTGGCAGGGTAACTGCTGTTCACGCCCTCTGCTGGTCAGGGTTGGCTGTGAATGTTGTAGCTGTCTACGTGGTACCTACCGTCTGGAGGGCAAAGCTGTTACCCATGCAGCAGGCTCTCCTCTCCACGCAGCCGATGAATCCAAAGCAACGGCAGAGACCAGTACAGCTTGGACTTGCCAGCCAGTGTAGACTGCCTTAAGGGCTTCCACTCCAGATTCTTCCTGTGGGTTTACTCCAGAACTTCCCCATGAGTGGGTATAGTTTGAGATCAGATTTCCTTCTAGATGAGCTGCCAACCACGGCTGATGAGCCCCGTCTTCCTGAAGCAACTGGTTTTAAGGTGCCAGTAATCCTTCTGTCAGTAGAAACAATTGCACTGGGATTTGGTGGTCAGGGGTTATTTGAGACGTGAAGGAGCTTATCCCCACTTTAATGTCCTTACGGAACCGGGGTTGGGCTGGATGATTTGATGGCGTTATGGAGCTATGGGGTTTCCTTTCCCATTCTGAATCCTCCTGGGTAACATCCTGCAGATGCTCAGCATCTGTGTAGTGAGTGAACTTCTGTTCTGAGTTTAGGTTTTTCCATGGGATTTTCAGCTTTGGTTTGGGGTGGGATGTCCATCAAGTTGCACGTGATGAGTTACTGGATACATTTCTCTCACAGGCACAATGACTTCGGCAGCGGACAGCTGCATCCAGTTCACTAGACACGCCGGTGACGTGCTTTTCAACCTGAACAGACTGCGATCCCGGGACATCCTCACTGATGTCACCATTCTGGTGGACCGCCAAAAGTTCCAGGCCCACAAGACAGTGCTGATGGCATGCAGGTTGGTCTCCCTAAATATCAGATCCAGGGGGAGAGGTTGGGCCCATCACAACTCCTACCTACCAAATTCCTTGAACGTGATGTCACTTGTAGATAGGGTAATTAAGAGAGCTTTTGGCACAAGGAGTTCATGGAGCAAAGTATTGAGTAAGGGAGTTGGGGTTTTATGTTGAAATTGTGTAAGTTGTTGAGGCCTAACTTGGAGTATAGTGTGCAGTTCTGGTCACCTACCTAGAGGACGGCTGAAAAATGATGCTGGAGAGGTAGCAAAGAGGGGCCACAAAATAGTAGATGAACTGAATCAGTATTTTTGCTTCTCTGTGGAAGACACTAGCAGTATGGTAAACGTTGCAGGTGCTGGGGGCATGAAGTGTGTAAGTTGCCCTAACTAGAGAGAATGTTCTTGGAAACTGAAAGGCCTGAAGGTAGACAAGTCACCAGGACCAGTTGGTACACACCCCAGGGTTCTGAAAGAGGTGGCTGAAGAGATCGTGGAGGCATTAGTAATGGTATTTCAAGAATATTTAGATTCTGGAATGTTCTGGAAGACTGGAAAATTGCAAATATCACTCCACTCTTCAAGAAGGGAGAGAGGCAGAAGAAAGGAAACTAGAGGCCAGTTAGTCTGACCTTAGTGGTTGGGAAGATGTTGGAGATGACTGTCACAGAGGAGGTCTCGGGGTACTTGGCACATGATGGACCAGGCTGTAGTCAGCATGGTCTCCTCAAGGGTAAACCTTGCCTGACAAATCTGTTGGAATGGAAAGACAAAAGAGAATCGGTTGATGTTGTGTATTTGGATTTTCAGAAGGCCTTTGACAAGGTGCCACACATGATGCTGTTTAACAAGCTATGAGCCCATGGCATTACAGAACGGATTCTAACAGATAAAGCAGTGGCTGATTGGCAGGAGTTAAGAGTGGGAATAAAGAGAAACTCTTCTGGTTGGCTGCTGGTGACGAGTGTTGTCTCACAGGGTCTGATTCCTTTTACATTATATGTCAATGATTTGGATGATGGAATTTTTTTTGAGGAAGTGGAGAAGCTACAGAAAGACTTGGACAGGTTGGGAGAATGGGCAAAGGAATGGCAGATGCAGTACAGTGTCAGGACTGTATAGTTATGCACTTGATGGAAGAAATGAAATGGTTGACTATTTTCTAAAGGGAGAGAAAATGCTAAAGAATCTGAGGTGCAAAGGGACTTGGGAGTCATTGTGCAGGATTCCCTGAAGGTTAGTTTACAGGTTGCGTCTGGTGAGGAAGGCAGATGTGATGTTAGCATTCATTTCAAGGGGACTAGAATATAAAAGCAAGGATGTAATGTTGAGACTTTATAAAGCTCTGGTGAGGCCTCACTTGGTGTATTGTGAGCAGGTTTGGGCTCCTTCGAAAGGATGTACTGAAACTGGAGAGGTTTTAAAGGAGGTCCATGATAATGATTCCAGGATTGAAAGGCTTGTCATAGAAGAGTGTTTGCCTTTGGGATTGTATTCACTGGAATTCAGAAGAATGAGTGGTGACCTCATTGAAACGTATCGAATGGTAAAAGGCCTTGATAGAGTGGACGTGGAGAGGATGTTTCCTATGGAGGGAGAGGCTAAGACCAGAGGACAAACCCTCAGAATAGGGGGCATCCTTTCAGAATGGAGATGAGAAGGATTTCCTTTACCCAGGAGTTGTGAATCTGTGGAATTCATTGCAGCAAGAAGCTGTGGAGGCCAAGTCTTTGTTTGTTTAAGGCAGATTGGTCAAGACATGAAGGGATACGGGGAGAAGGTAGGAGATTGGAAGAGAGGGAAAATGGATCAGACTTGATGAAATGGTGGAGTGGGCTTGATGGGCCAAATGGCCCAATTCTGTTCCTATATCTTGGTCTTTAGATGAAAGGGTGCAGAGAAAACTTACAAGGATGTTGCTGGGACTTGAGTTAGAGGGAAATGTTGAATTGGTTGGGACTTTATTCCTGGAGTGTAGAGGAATGAGGGTAGATTTGATAAAGGTATAAAAATTTGAGGGTATAGCTGGGGTAAGTGCAAGCAGGCTTTTTCCACTGAGGTTGTGTGAGACTAGAACTAGAGGTCATGGGTTAAGGGTGAAAGGGGAACATGAGGGGAGAGGTGATTAGAGAAGTTGATATCAGAATCAGGTTTAATGTCACTGGAATATGGTGAAATTGTTTTTCAGCAGCAAGACATTTCCATGCATAAAAATAAAAACAAATTATGATAAGGAAGAAATGTTAAAAGAAATTAAGTAGTGCAGAAAAAGTTAATGGATTGATTGTTCATTCAGAAATCTGCTGGCAGAGGGGAAGAAACGCTTCCTGAAGCATTGAGTGTGTGTCTTCAGGTTCCTGAACCTTCTCCTCGATGAGAAGAGGGAACGTCCTGAGTGGTGAGGGTCCCTCATGATGGATGCTGACTTTTTGAGGCATCACCTTTTTGAAGGTATCCTCGATGTCAGTGTGGTTTGTGTGGAGCTGGCTGAGTTTACAACTTTCTGTGGAATGGGTTGGAATGTGGAACTGTTGCTAATTGTGGGAGGGTTGGGGTGGGTAGGGATGCTGATAGCAGGCTTCAGACAGCTGCACCAAATCCAAACTGTCCAGTGGAAGGAGAGGAGATTCCAGACAGTCCACAGGGAGCCTTTGGGACCCATCCCCAGGGAGAAGTGGAGCTGGATGATCCCTGATCTTGTGTAGACCATAAAACATAGAAGCAGAATTGGGCCATTTAGCCCAGCAAGTCTGCTGCACCATTCCATCATGGTTGATTTATCATCCCTCTCAACCCCATTCTCCTGTCTTCTCTCCATAATCTTTTAATGCCCTGACTAATCAAGAACATATCAAACTCTACTTTAAATGACTTGGCCTCCACAGCCGCCTATGGCATTTCCACAGATTGACTACCTTCTGGCTAATGAAATTCCTCATTTGTTCTCAATAGATGTCTCTCTATTCTGAGGCTGTTCTCTCTGGTCCTGGACTCCCCCCCCCCCCCCCCAATGTAGGAAACGTCCTCTCCACATCCACTCTCAGAACCTTCCAATGTTTGAAAGGTTTCAGTGAGATCCCTCATCATTCTTCTGAACATTGCTTTGTGGATCCAGAACTGGCTTGCCCACAGAAGGCAAAGAGTGGTTGTAGACGGGTCGTATTCTGCATGGAGGTCGGTGACCAGTGGAGAGCCTCAGGATCTGTTCTGGGACCCCTTCTCTTTGTGACTTTTAAATGATCTGGATGAGGAAGTGGAGGGATGTTTTAGTAAATTTGCTGATGACAAAGGTTGGAGGTGTTGTGAATAGTGTGGTGGGCTGTCAGAGGTTACAGCGGGACATTGATAGGATGCAAAAACTGGGCTGAGAAGTGGCAGATGGAGTTCAACCCAGATAAGTGTGAGGTGGTTCATTTTGGTAGCTCAAATATGATGGCAGAATATAGTATTAATGGTAAGACTCTTGGCAGTGTGGAGGATCAGAGGGATCTTGGGGTCCGAGACCACAGGACACTCAAAGCTGCTCTGCAAGTTAACTGGTTAAGAAAGCATACAGTGCATTGGCCTTCATCAACTGTGGGAGCAGAGAGGTAATGTTGCAGCTTTATATGACCCTGGTCAGACCCCACTTGGAGTACTGTGCTCAGTTCTGGTCACCTCATACAGGAAGGATGTGGAAACTATAGAAAGGGTGCAAAGGAGATTTACAAGGATGTTGCCTGGATTGGGGAGCATGCCTTATGAGAATAGGTTGAGTGAACTTGGTCCTTTTCCTTGGAACAATGGAGGATGAGAGGTGACCTGATAGAGGTGTATAAGATAAGAGGCATTGATCGTGTGGCTGGTCAGAGGCTTTTTCCCAGGCTGAAATGGCTAACACGAGAGGGCACAGATTTAAGGTGCTTGGAAGTAGGTACAGAGGAGATAATAGACAATAGACAGTAGGTGCAGGAGTAGGCCATTCGGCCCTTCTAGCCAGCACCGCCATTTACTGTGATCATGGCTGATCATACACAATCAGTACCCCGTTCCTGCCCTCTCCCCATATCCCTTGACCCCGCTATCTATAAGAGCTCTATCTAACTCTCTCTTGAATGCATCCAGAGACTTGGCCTCCACTGCCTTCTGGGGCAGAGCATTCCACATATCCACCACTCTCTGGGTGAAAAGGTTTTTCTGCATCTCTGTTCTAAATGGCCTACCCCTTATTCTTAAACTGTGGCCTCTAGTTCTGGACTCACCCATCAGCGGGAACATGCTTCCTGCCTCCAGCATGTCCAATCCCTTAATAATCTTATGTTTCAATCAGATCCCCTCTCATCCTTCTAAATTCCAGTGTATACAAGCCCAGTCGCTCCAATCTTTCAACATATGACAGTCCCGCCATTCCGGGAATTAACCTTGTGAACCTACGCTGCACTCCCTCAATAGCAAGAATGTCCTTCCTCAAATTTGGAGACCAAAATTGTACACAGTACTCCAGGTGTGGTCTCACCAGGCCCTGTACAGCTGCAGAAGGACCTCTTTACTCCTATACTCAATTCCTCTTGTTATAAAAACCAGCATGCCATTAGCTTTCTTCACTGCCTGCTGTACCTGCATGCTTGCTTTCATTGACTGATGTACAAGAACACCTAGATCTCGTTGTACTTCCCCTTTTCCTAACTTGACTCCATTTAGATAGTAATCTGCCTTCCTGTTCTTGCCACCAAAGTGGATAACCTCACATTTATCCACATTAAACTGCATCTGCCATACATTTGCCCACTCACCCAACCTGTCCAAGTCACCCCGCATTCTCATAACATCCTCCTGACATTTCACACTGCCACCCAGCTTTGTGTCATCAGCAAATTTGCTAATGTTACTTTTAATCCCTTCATCTAAATCATTAATGTATATTGTAAACAGCTGCGGTCCCAGCACCGAACCTTGCGGTACCCCACTGGTCACAGCCTGCCGTTCCGAAAGGGACCCGTTAATCACTACTCTTTGTTTCCTGTCAGCCAGCCAATTTTCAATCCATGTCAGTACTCTGCCCCCAATACCATGTGCCCTAATTTTGCCCACTAATCTCCTATGTGGGACTTTATCAAAAGCTTTCTGGAAGTCCAGGTACACTACATCCACTGGCTCTCCCTTGTCTATTTTCATAGTTACATCCTCAAAAAAAACTCCAGAAGATTAGTCAAGCATGATTTTCCCTTCATAAATCCATGCTGACTCGGACTGATCCTTCTACTGCTATCCAAATGTGTCGTAATTTCATCTTTTATAATTGACTCCAGCATCTTTCCCACCACTGACGTCAGGCTAACTGGTCTATAATTCCCTGTTTTCTCTCTCCCTCCTTTCTTGAAAAGTGGGACAACATTAGCCACCCTCCAATCAGCAGGAACTGTTCCTGAATCTATAGAAAATTGGAAAATGATTACCAATGCGTCCACGATTTCTAGAGCCACCTCCTTAAGTACCCTGGGATGCAGACCATCAGGTCCTGGGGACTTATCAGCCTTCAGACTCAACAGTCTATCCAACACCGTTTCTTGCCTAATATAAATTTCCTTCAGTTCATCCTTTGGCCACTATTACATCTGGGAGATTGTTTGTGTCTTCCCTAGTGAAAACAGATCCAAAGTACCTGTTCAACTCAACAGGCATTTCCTTGTTCCCCATAATAAATTCACCCGTTTCTGTCTTCAATGGCCCAATTTTGGTCTTAACTATTTTTTTGTTATTCGCATACCTAAAGAAGCTTTTACTATCCTCTATATTCTTAGCTAGTTTACCTTCATACCTCATTTTTTCTTGGCGTATTGCCTTTTTTGTTATCTTCTGTTGCTCTTTAAAAGCTTCCCAGTCCTCCGGTTTCCCGCTCATCTTTGCTGTTATACTTCTCTTTTATTTTTATACTGCCCCTTACTCCCCTTAGGATCTTTCTTCCTCTTTGGAATGAACCGATCCTGCACCTTCTGCATTATTCCCAGAAATACCTGCCATTTTTGTTTCACTGTCTTCCCTGCTAGGGTATTGTTCCATTGAACTTTGGCCAGCTCCTCCCTCATAGCTCCATAGTTCCCTTTGTTCAACTGTAATACTGACACATCCGATTTTCCCTTCTCCTTCTCAAATTGTAGGTTAAAACATATCATATTATGGTCACTACCTCCTAATGGTTCCTTTACCTCGAGGTCCCTGATCAAATCCGGTTCATTGCACAACACTAAATCTAGAATTGTCTTCTCCCTGGTAGGCTCCAGTACAAGCTGTTCTAAGAATCCATCTCGGAGGCACTCCACAAACTCCCTTTCTTGGGGTCCAGTACCATTCTGATTCTCCCAGTCTACCTGCTTGTTGAAATCCCCCATGACAGCTGTATCATTACCTTTGCGACATGCCAATTTTAACTCTTCATTCAACTTACACCCTACATCCAGACTGCTTTTTGGGGGCCTGTAGATAACTCCCATTAGGGTCTTTCTACTCTTAGAATTTCTCAGTTCTATCCATACTGATTCTACATCCCCAGATTCTATGTCCCCCCTCGCAAGGGACTGAATATCATTCCTCACCAACAGAGCCACCCCACCCCCTCTGCCAGTCAGTCTGTCCTTTGGATAAGATGTATATCCTTGAATATTCATTTCCCAGGCCCTGTCCGCTTGAAGCCATGTCTCAGTTATTCCCACAACATCGTACTTGCCAATTTCCAACTGAGCCTCAAGCTCATCTACTTTATTCCTTATACTTCGTGCATTCATATATAATACTTTTAATTCGTTACTCCCCTCTCCATTCATATCAATTCCTATTTCACTTGGCCATACTGTATGATCTCTTCTTGAGCTTTCTACTCCATTGATTCTGTTGTCCTTTTTAACTTATTTTCACTTTCCCTTTAACTCCATCCTTATATTTCCAGTTCATCCCCTCCCCCCACCACTTAGTTTAAACACATCCGTGTTGCAGTGGCAAACCTGTCTGCCAGAATGCTGGTCCCCCGCCTATTAAGGTGCAACCCGTCCCTTTTGTACAATTCATCCCTACCCCAAAACAGATCCCAGTGGTCCAAGAATGTAAATCCTCGCTTCCTGCACCAGTTCCTCACCCACACATTCAGATCCATTATCTCCCTGTTCCTGCTCTCTCCAGCACGAGGAACTGGAAGCAAACCAGAGATAACCACCCTGGAAGTCCTGCTTTTCAGCCTTCTTCCGAGTTCTCTGAAGTCCCGCTGCAGAATGTCCTTCCTCTTCTTCCCGTTGTCATTTATGCCGACATGCACTACCACTTCCGGCTGTTCACCTTCACCCTTGAGGATTCCCTGCAATCGGTCCATGATGTCCTGAATCCTAGCACCAGGGAGGCAACACACCATCCTTAAATCGCGCCTGTCGCCGCAGAAACCCCTTTCCGTACCTCTTACTATGGAGTCCCCTACTACCACGGCTCTTCCTGAGGTCTGACTCCTCGGCTCTGCTTCTACACCAATTTTCGGCTCGCAGACCTGTCCGCCTCTCAGACTGGCAGGGTAAGTTTTTTATGCAGAGAGTGGTAAATGTGTGGAATGGGCTGTCACGACAGTGGTGAAGGTGGATATGATAGGGTCTTTTAAGAGACTCCTGGACAGGTACATGGAGCTTAGAAAAATAGAGGGCTATGGTAACCCTAGGTAATTTCTAAAGTAAGTACATGTTCAGCACAGCATTGTGGAGCGAAGGGCCTGTATTGTGCCGTATGTTTTCTGTTTCTGTGTTAAACTCCAGCGAGTACAGGCCCAGAGCCATCAAACACTCATGCATTCAAGCTCAACTTTAATTGTCATTCTACCATTCATGAATGCAGTCAAACAAGTATTACTCCTGGGTACAAACCAGTGCCACAGTCATACACAGCATACGGCACATGCAAAATATCACTGAGACATCAGTAAAATTTTCACAAACAAAATGTGGTCCAACACCCTGAGACTACAAATGTTGCAGCAGCCATTGAACTCAGGAGGGTGGGAGGCAGCACCAAATCCAACATGGACACTGCGCCACACCACCGTGGGTAGAGTGCACCAACTCCAGTGCCCCTCTCCTGGGTGGCTGTTAGCAGGTGACACTGAGGCCTGAGGCCTGGTCCTCTCTACATCCCAGGCCACACAGCTCCCCTGCCGTCTGCCAATGACTCAGCGAACCAGACGTGCAGTATTCCACATAAACAATGCTCAGCAGGGTCTTGCGGTCACAAGAAAAGCGACTCAGAGAATCACTTGCTGTGGGGCTGCACACTTACTTCCTGCATCAACTCCTCCGAAGCCCCTCAGACACGGTCAGTGGCCAAACCGCACCAAGTCTAGCTCCTTCAGTTTCTCTGCCAATGAACAACTCACTGATGGGGTAAACCTGCAGTACCTTCAGTTCTTAATGTCCAGCAGGGTCTTGCCATCATAAAATTTATGTTTAAAAAGGACAATAGCACCTTTGGTTAACTCAATAAAAGCCACTACGATTAAACGCACTGACATCTTATCAAAAGAATGTTAATCCTTTCAATCCCAAGAGCATTCTTGTGAATGTCCTGCGGTTGGGAGGGAGCAGGGCTGTGTGTGGAGTTGTGAGCTGGTGCTATGGTCTGTCCTGCCTGATGCCATATGTGTTGTATTTACAGTGGCCTGTTCTACATGATCTTCACGGATCAGGTGAAGTTGAACCTAGACCGAGTGACATTGGACTCTGATGTGGACCCAGAGGGATTCGGCATCCTGCTAGACTTCATGTACACGTCCCGGCTGTCGCTGCGAGAAGGCACCATCGTGGCTGTGATGAACACAGCCCTGTACCTGCAGATGGACCACGTGGCTGATACTTGTCGCAGGTACCTACAGTCCAGGTGAGGCATCTGGGCAGTGACCTCACAGCTACCTGTAGTCCAGGTGAGGCATCTGGGCAGTGACCTCCCAGGTGGACCCCCTGCTCTCAGGGTGGGTTTGAGGGGGGTAGGGGGTAGTGCTCCTATGTGGGATGGGAGGAAGCTACAGAGGGAGTGGATAGGGCTGCAGGGAGTGAGGGAGCCCAGAGCAGAGGAGGTGTGGAATCTGCAGTATGGCACGGGTTAAAGAACGTCCAGACAAGACTAGCCTGCGGCTGTTGTGGTCAAGTGAGACTACTGGAGCCAACCTTGCTAATTGCAGTTGAGAAGGGTAAGAATGACTGTGGTAATTTGTAAGAACATTTTCCTTTTACACTGTAGGGAGTGCTGGAGACAGACGAGATGGGAACCATGAGAGACCCAACAACTGAGGGAAATTGTATTTACTAACTTCAAAATTTCATCAGTTGTCAGCTTGTAGCTTCTATTGATTTTTAACATCTCCATCGTGAGTGGTGATTCAAACATGCATAAGTTACCAGACAGTCAATATCCATCACTGATGAACCAATTCTGTATAAAATTGCAGTGTTCTGGTTTCAGAATAGTGTGGGTGACGGAGGCCCCGCTGTTCCCCTTGTGCACATACTATAAAGTGTGGGTGGGTTGAAAGAGTGAGTGTAGACTGGGTCTAGTTATTTTTAATTTTAGTGTTGGCAATGAATGGGTGGAATATCTTGTGTAGAGAGGTGGTGCCATAGTGACATCACTGGGGAAGGCCCTGGGCCTAGGGCTGTGGGAACTTGCTGGGTCCTAATGCTACTCTCTCTGTACTGTGGTGTTTGACACAGCTGTCAGCACTAGGTTTAGTTCTTTAAGGTTGTCGTGGGTGGGGGTGAGGGTGCAGATAAGCTCCCACTACCAATTAAATGCTCCCAGTACTGTGCATCTCAAAAAATAGCCTCTGATAAAAGTCCAGCTCCTGATCAGCTGCTGAGCCTGGTAGGACTGTTCCTCCTGACTGGAGAAGGGGCAAAGGCAGGTTACTGCCACCTTAAAACCAGTCACTTGGGGCAGATGGGGCTCATCAGCTGTAAATGGCAGCTCATCTCGGAGAAGGAAAACTCCGATCTCAAACCTCTGCTGCCTTGCATCTGTACCCACTCATGGGGAAGGAGTCGGGAGTAAACCCTGAGGGAAAGATCTGGAGCTGGAGTCCCTGTGACACTGTAGTGTCTAACTGTATCAGTCTCTGCTGTTCCATTGCATTCATCAACGTGTGGAGAGGGGTAGCCTGCTGTGTGGGCATCAGCTTGCTCTCAATACTGTACTGTCCTGGCGTGTATCATGTAGACAGCTAGGGTGCAACATCTGTGGGTGACCCTGACAAGGGCTTCCAGAACTGGGCAAGGTTGCTGCCTCGCTGTCCGACGGCTGCCTTGCCCCCATGACAGCTAACCCTAACCCTTGCACACTCGAAGATTAATCCTATCAGTGCAGTGGTTTTTCGACTTACCTGACCTTCTGAGAAGATAATTTCCTGGAACCTTATCCATCCATCAGCTCCCGAGCTGGTTTCCTGTGTCAGAGCCGGTGCAGACTCTGAGTGATGGTGCTCCAAGGTGAGGGGGAGAGACCTGTGGCTCTGTGAACAGTTGATGTTTCAAGGTGCTAGTGAAGGTTTCACCTTGAAACATCAACTCTTTTCCAGCACCTCGTGGCACCCCCCCCCCCCCCCCCCACCGGATGCAGTCCAACTGCTGAATCCCTCTGCCTCGCTGTCTATTCCCGATTCCCAGTCTCTGCCTCGCTGTCTATTCCCGATTCCCAGTCGCTCCCCCTCTGCCTCACAGTCTATTCCAGATTCCCAGTCACTGTCATTGAAACATAGAAAATAGGAGCAGGAGTAGGCCATTCGGCCCTTTGAGCCTGCATCACCATTCAGTATGATCATGGCTGATCATCCAACTCCGAACCCTGTACCTGCTTTCTCTCCATACCCCCTGATCCTTTTAGCCACAAGGGCCATATCTAACTTCCTCTTAAATATAGCCAATGAACCGGCCTCAACTGTTTCCTGTGGCAGAGAATTCCACAGATTCACCACTCTCTGTGTGAAGAAGTTTTTCCTCATCTCGGTCCTAAAAGGCTTCCCCTTTATCCTTAAACTGTGACCCCTGTCCGTCTGCCTCACTGTCTATTCCCGATTCCCAGTCGCTCCCCCTCTGCCTCCCTGTCTATTCCCGATTCCCAGTCGCTGCCTCGCAGTCTGTTCCCGATTCCCAGTCGCTGTTTGCCTCTTGCATCTCGGACTTGGTGTTAATGCAAGTCCCTACAAATGATTGTGAGATGTTGGGAGGATCACTGGGGTCTCTCTCCCACCCAGTAGAGATATTTATCAGGAGGGCTACAAACACAGGGCTTTTAGCATTGTCAATGATCCCCCTCATCTGTCCAACAATCTCTTTGACCCCAACAATCAGTCAGGGAGGTACTGTAGCATTAGGACAAGGACTGTTAATATGGGAAACAGCTTCTTCCCCCAGACTGTGAGATACTGAACTCCCTGCTGCCACCCAGTCTCGTCACGTATGAAGCACCAGTAGTTTTGTACAGTTTACTTTTTAACTTGTGTCATAAATGCACCCTATTTGTGGTATTTCTGTATGTGTTTGAGTTAATTTACTGTTGTACAGCTTGGTGTGAAGAATGTTGTTTTGTTTGAGTTATCCATACAGTTGTGTACCTTGGTCCGGAGGAACGCTGTTTCATCTGTCAGAATACAGGTGTGTGGTTGAATGACAATAGTCATAGTTGTGGCACAGAAACGGGCCCTTTGGTGTTTGTGCTCCTTTTCCTGGCATTGATTGCTAACTTTGACTCCTTTCTTCCCAGTGAAGACATCTGCCCGACTCTGAGCCCATCGTGCCAGGCCTACCTGCCAGGAAACACCACACTACCTCAGGAGCTTGTAACCTTCCACAAGTCTGATGCCTCGGAGAAAGTCCTGCCAGATGCCTCTGCGCCAGACGGCAGGGGTTCAGACTCTGCTGTGTACAACGTACTGACCCCATCCCATCACCCCTACCACCTGTACCGCCAACTGCCTGTCCACAGTTATTCTGCCAGCACCTACCCTCTCCGTGAGTTCCGGGACTGCCGCCTGGCCTGGTGTGAGATGCCGGAGATGAGGAGGATCTCAGCCCAGCAAGGCTGTGCGAAATTTGGCAACCGACCTACCGCTGACATCCCATCGAGTACAGCGGCCTTCACCCCACGGGAGGCTGGGCTCAAAGCTGAGTGTCACTACAGCCCGCAGCCAGTGACGCAGGCCGGGCGAGTCAGTCCCCTTGGCTACCCGGCCTTGGCCCAGTCCTGGAGGACGGCTGACCCCCGTGTACTCAAGGAGGAGGGCAGAGGCCAGCTGGAGCCCAGCAACCTGCCCGTCAACCACAAGGGTAGCCTGTTGGGACCACACAGCCCCCTCAAGTCTGACTGTCATCCTAACTCGCCCACAGAGTCCTGCAGCAGTAAGAATGCCTCCCGGCCGCTCTGCACCAACTCCCCGCCAGCCAAGAGTGTTATTGACGCCAGGGCCTGCAACTGGAAAAAGTACAAATTCATTGTCCTCAACTCCCTCAACCAGGACTCGAAGGGGGGGGCCGGCGGCAGCCTGGAGGCCCAGAATGGGGCTGCCCCACCCTTCTCTGAGTGCACTGCTCCATTCCAGGGGTCTCACGAGACCGAGGGCCTAGCGAGCCTGACGCCCGAGAGAATGGACGTGGACACCGATGCACAGGCCTCGCGACTCAACAGCATTGTGGGCAGGTAAGGGTGGTCAGAGCCCAGCATGGGCCAGGTGATGGGTGGGAGTGGTTGTGTGACCATCCTTTAGAACAGTACATTACAGGCCTTTTGGCCCACAATGTTGTCCTGATCTTTTAACCTACTCTGTGACCAATCTAGACCTTCCCTCCTATGTGCCCATCCATTTTTCTGTCGTCCTTGTGCCTATCTTAAATGCCCCTACCTCCACCTGCAGGGGGTCCCATGCACTGACCACTCACTCTGCCAGAGCTTGCCTCTGACATTCCACCCACCCCTGCTTTCCTCCAATCACCTGGAAAAATTGTGCCCCTTTGCATTAGCCCTGGGGAAGAAGTCTCCCGTCTATTTTGTGCATCTCTGTCAGGTCACTTTGCACCTTCCTTCGCTCAATACCCTTTGGCCCATCTAGTGCTTGTTAACCTGTTTATCTGCCTAGTCCAATTGACCTGGACCTTAGCCCTCCATACACCTCCATCTGTGTACCTGTCCAAATTTCTCTAAATGTTGAGATCGACCCTGCGTCCATCACACTCTCACCAGCCTCTGAGTAAGAAATTCCCCTTAAACATTTCACCTTTCACCCCTGGCCCATGACCACTAGTCCCACCCAACCTCGGTGGAAAAAGCCGCTTGCAGTTACTCTCTGTACTCATAATTCTGCCTACCTCTAGCAAATCTCCCCCATTTCTCCTTCTCTCCAGCGATTAAAGTTTTCCCTAAACTTGAGTCCTCTAATCCTGGCAACATCCTTGTAAATTTTTTGCACTCTTTACTGGGTGAGTGTTTGGGGGTGGTATGCAGTGGGTGTGTTGGGGGGTGTATGTGTGTCAGGGATGCGCTAGGGCTGCAATTGGGGTCTGGATCTTGACAGTGATCTTCCCTCAAGTCCCCTACAAAACTGTTTCCTCTCTATCCTCCGCATCTCTACCCCCCACCCCATCTCACTTCACTCTCCATTTCTGACCAAGGTCACCGGACGCCTCCTCGCCCGACCGCAAGCGCCTGTCCTCTGGGAAGTGCACCTCGTGCCAGTCGCCGTCCTCCCAACAGGCGGAGGTTCGTCGGACCCCCGGATGCCCTCCCAGTGAGGAGCTGACAGAGACACAGTCTGAGCTCTCAGACTCCAGCTCAGGTAAGCAGGGGAGGGGGGGAGGGGGGGCTGTCGGTACTGGAGAAGGGGGAAGAGGTCGGGGGGGGGGGGTGTTGGAAAAGGTAGAGGGTTTGTGGGGAATAGACAGGAGGGGTGTGATGGAGGGTAGTGACTGGGGGGGGGAAGAGTTGGATAAATGGGGGATGTCCATTTCAGTTCAAAGATCAAAGTTACAGTACTGTGCACCAGGGCACCCTAGTTTTTTTATTTTTCCTTTAGATGTTTAATTTTGTCTTTTGCATTAGTGTCAGTAGAAAAAGCAAATTTTAGGTTTCCAAACATTCACTTTTCAGAGAAAAAAATTAAATGTTAGAGAAATTTTTGTATTTTGTTAAGGGAAGTAATATATTAGTAATAGACCACTTTTCAAATAAATTAACTGAAACAATGGGTGTAGAAGAGATCAAACTGGGCCAGTGACAACCAGACTAAAAGGTGAGGATGTGGCAGATGTGAGTGTGATCTTCAAATCAATAATTCTTGCACTCTTCAGTCTGAAAGAAGTTCAGCAGTGCTGTCAGCTCAGAACCACTGGAACCCGCGTGCACCCCATTACAGTCCGGAGAAGTCTTGTCAGAGGTGCTCTTCCTGGAAGAGTTGCTCCAAAGTGGAAACAAAGCCGGGAGGTTCAGCTATGCACGAAACAAGGACTGGGTGCTGAGCAAAGGGATCTGGACTGATGAGTCAAAATGTGACAATATTGCCTTAAGCAGGAGGTGAGCATGTGGAGCCCACAGAAGCACAGCAGAGGTTTCCTGCAGCTTGGGCTGCATTTCTGCAAATGGACCTGGTTAGAAGTATCAGAATCCCCAATGCTGAAAAGTACATCACTCAGTACCATAAGAGAAGTTCCAATTTCATTCTGCATCAGGACAATGACCCCAAACACATGGCCAAGGTTATAATGAACTATCTTGGAAAGAGAACGAGAAGTTCTGCAACAGGGCGAGGCCTCCACAAAGCCCTGATCTCATCATTGAGGCTGTCTGTAATCCCTCATAATTGAGGGATTACCTGGAGAGGGGGAGAGAGAAGCAAGCGAGACTGCCAAAGTCTGCAGAAGAACTGTGACAAGTTCTCTAAGATGCTTGGAACAACCTACTGCTGATTTTCCTAAAAAAAAATCACAGGGCAGTGTATCTAAGAGAATTGATGCTGTCTTTAAGGCGAAAGGTGGTTACACCAAATACTGATTTGATTTAGTTTTTAACTGTTTACTGCTCTATAGTAATTATTTTGATGTTTAGAAACAGATCATTACTTTCGAAAGCATCTTCACTTTACAGATTTTTTTTGCCTGTGCCCAAGACTTTTGCTCAGCATTGTACTTTATGCACCATATGCAACCCTGAAATTGTCTTATTGCAGTCAGTAGTCAGAAACCTAATAGAATCACTGAAAGACTGCATACAACGGGACGGTCAAACAACCAATGTGTAAAAGATGACAAACTGTGCAAATACAAAAATATAGAAAAGAAATATTGAGAGCATGAGATGCTTGAAAGTGACTCCTAGATGGAGAGGATGTTTCCTATAGTGGGGGAGTCTAGGACCAGAGGGCACAGATAGAGTGGATGTGGAGAGGATGTTCCCTGTCGTCGGGGAGTCCAGGATCAGAGGACACAGATAGAGTGGATGTGGAGAGGATGTTTCCTATAGTGGGCGAGTCTAGGACCAGAGGACACAGATAGAGTGGATGTGGAGAGGATGTTCCCTGTAGTGGGGGAGTCTAGGATCAGAGGGCAGAGCCTCAATAGAGGGGACTTTAATTTAGAACAGATGTGAGGTATTTCTTTAGCCAGAGAGTGGTGAATCTGGCTGTGGAGGCCAAGTCATTAGGTGTAGTTAAAGCGAACGTTGATAGATTTGTGATTAGGGTGTCAAAGGGTATGGCGAGAAGATGGGAGAATGAGTTTGAGAGGAATAATAAATGGGCCATGATGGAATGGCAGTGACGGGCTGAATGGTCTAATGTTCCCACTGTGACATGATGCTCTCCTGCAGATGCCGGCTCGTTCCCATGTTGTGAGTGTGACTCCAGGTTCCCAGAGGATGCGGCCCTGAAGCGCCACCTCCTGCAGTCCCACAGTGACAAACCGTACCGGTGTGACCGCTGTCAGGCGGCCTTCCGCTTCAAGGGCAACCTGGCCAGCCACAGGACCGTCCACACAGGTGGGGAGGGGGACGGGCGGGAGCTGGGAGGGGGGTCATAAGAAAGATTCTGGGAATGGAATGGTTAACATGGGAGTGTTTGATGGCTCTGGGCCTGTACTCACTGGAGTTTAGAAGAAAGGGGGGATCTCATTGAAACCTACTGAAGATTGAAAGGCTTGCAGTGGACATAGAGAAGATGTTTCCTGTTGTGGGGGAGTCTGGCACAGCCTCAGAATAGAGCGGCGCCCATTTAGAATAGATGAGGTGGAATTTTAGCAACAGAGTGGTGAATCTGTGGAATTCACTGCCACAGACAGCTGTGGAGGCCGAGTCATTGGGTATATTTACAGCAGAGGTTGATGGGTTATGATTAGTCAGGGTGTCAAAGGTTACAGGGAGAGGTCAGAGAATGGGGTTGAGAGGGGTAATAAATCAGCCATGATGGAATGGCAGAGCAGATGTGATGGGTTGAATGGCCTAATTTTGCCCTTGTGCCTTATGGATAGAGGTGGTTGTGGCAGCAGCCATGGGGAGCGGTAAAGGAGTGTTGGTAAGGGGAGAGGGAGGGGGTATTTGGGTCTCTGAGGGCATTGGAATAGGGTACGAAGGTGTCAGGGGAGGAGGAATGCCATTTCAGTACGGGGATTGGGAAGCTGGCATTGAGGTTCCCTGCCCAAATCGCCCACATTTCCTCACCCTGCCCTCCTGCCCTGCACCCACAGGTGAGAAGCCGTATCGTTGCAACATCTGTGGAGCCCAGTTCAACCGGCCAGCCAATCTGAAGACTCACACCCGCATCCACTCCGGGGAGAAGCCGTACAAGTGTGAGACGTGTGGGGCACGCTTTGTGCAGGTGGGTGATCTGTTCCACTTGCTGCTCTACTATGGGTTTGCCATGTTCCAAGTATCTCCACCCCATGAGGGTAAGCCGTACCCTTGACTGTCCTGAGCCGATTGTTTGACAGCAGAAAGCTGGTTACAACTGATAATGGAATTGTTGATCCCCTCCCCTTGGACTGGAGAGAGCCTGCCTGTAACTGGTCCCTTTCCCTTCAGGAACCCAGAGCCCAAAGCCCACCAGAATCCAGACATCTGTGATCAGGCTTCCAACCTCAGTGGAAAAAAACCTGCTTGCATTTACCCTATCTATACCCCTCAATTCTGTATCATCATTCAGGTACCGCACCGTTTGGCGTGGGCAATCAGTCTCTCAATCCATCGCGGTCCCCAGCCTTCCGAATTGTAGTTGTTGCCTCCCCTGTTTCTCACCATGATGTTAATCCATTTTTCATTGTCTGCCTCTGCTTTTTCCTTCCAGCTTTCCAGTTGTAACTAAATGTTCTGTCTCTCTTCGTATGATGTGTCCAAAGAACTCTGATTACTGTTTTCTGATTTTCTTTTGAAGTAATGTACATTTTGTTTTTGTTCTCTGTAGAACTTCTTTGTTGGTTATTCTGTCAATATATGATATGGATAAGGAATAAAGACCTAACCTTTTCAACCTTTCTGTATAACTCAGGTCCTCAGGACCCGGCAGCATTCTGCAAGTTTTCTCCGCACTTTCAATCTTATTCTTATTTTTTCTGTAAGTAGGAAAGGTATATCTTGTATCTTTCCTTTGTCATCTATACGTTGGCCCTGCAGCCTCTTCACATCTCAACTTTGTTGGAGCCTGGTGTTTTTAATCCAATGTTCTCTTAGAGCAAAATTTGCTGCTTCACCATTGTTTTAAAGAACAAAGAGTTGAAACGGGCAGAGGCAGGCTGGTAGCAGGGAGGGAAGCAAAAAGATGTGATGTCATTAGGTCAGCTCCTCTTATACCTGTAGATAAGAAACATTCCCTTCAAATTTGTGGATGAGTCAACCAATCATATAGCCCCTACTCAAATAATGTAGCACTAGAAGCTTCCAGAGCTTTCCAGAATGTTACAAGGAACTGCATCCACTAAGGAGACACACTGAACAACTACATATACATACTGTGACCACTAGGAAACATACTAAACATTTACATGTATATAAGTGGTGGGTGCCACCGTAACGTAGTGGTTAGCACAATGGTATTACAGCTCAAGACGTCAGATTTGCTGTTCAGTTCTGAAGTCATTGGTAAGGAGTTTGTACGTCCTCCCTGTGGGATGAGGGTTTCCTCCCACAGTCCAAAGACCTACTGGTTAGTAGGTTAATTGGTGATTGTTAAATTATCCTGTGATTAGGCCAGGGTTAAAGTGGGTTGCTGGGGCAGTGCAGCCTGCTCAGCACTGTATCTCTCAATAAATAAATTACAAAATTTACCAGAACATGGGAAAGGTTTGAAAGGTGTATCATATGAGGAATGTTTGATGGCTCTGGGTCTGAACTCGCTGGAATTCAGAAGGATGGGGGGGGGGGGGGGGAATCTCATTGAAACCTTTCGAATGTTGAAAAGCCCAGACAGAGTAGATGTGGAAAGGCTGTTTCCCAAGGTGGGAGAGTTTAGGACAAGAAGGCATAGCCTCAGGATCAAGGGGTGCCCTTTCAAAACAGATGTGGAGAAATTTCTTTAGCCAGAGAGTAGTAAATTTGTGGAATTAGTTAGCTGTGGAGGCCAGGTTTTTTGGACATATTTAAGGCAGAGATTGGTAGGTTCTTAATAGACATGGTGTCAAAGGTTACGGGGAGAAATCCGGGAACTGGGGTTGATAAACAAAGGATCAGCCATGATTGAATGACGGAGTAGACTCGATGGGCCAAATGGCCTAATTCTGCTCCAATGTCTTACAGTCTTGTGTTAAACAGCAAAGAAAATAACAATTGTAGTCTAATCTAACAACTTTCTCCGATCTTTGCAGGGGCAAATTTAGCAACAATGTCTTTATGCATCACTGGTCACCACCAAAGGTGGGGGGTGGGCATTGGTACCCCACCTTGATAATTCACTGCCTCATGTCACACTCCTCCTGCAATCTCTTCTCCCCCGACCCCCCAGTTACCTCTGTCAATCCCAGCTTTTGATAATACCATTGGACAATGGATCTAAATTAGGCCATTTGGCCCAGCAAGTCTGCTGTGCTGTTCCATCGTGGCTGATTTATTGTCCCTCTCCACCCCATTCTCTGCCGCCTTCCTGTAATGTTTAACATACTATCAACCTGCACTGTAAATGTACCCAATGACTTGGCTCCACGGCTGTCTGGCAATTACCTCCACAGACTCACCACCCTCCGGCTAAGTGAATCCCTCCTAATCTCTGTTCTGAGGCTGTGCCCTCTGGTCCTAACTTACTCTCCCACTATAGAAAACATCCTCTCCATTGCCACTCAATCTGGGCCTTTCAATATTCAATAGGTTTCAGTGAGATCCCCCCACTCCAGTGAATACAGGCCCAGAGCCAACAAATGCTCCTCATGCATCAACTCTTTCACTTCTGACCAATGCCTTAAACCCTCAACGTTACATCTTTGCTTTTGTATTCTAGTCCCCTCAGTGTTTGCTAACAGTGTAATAGCTTCCTATGTGGCACCATATCAAATATCTTCTGGAAGGTCTAGCCCACCCACCAGCTTCCATTCATGAACAGGGAGTGCAGTGTGCTGTGGTGACACTTTTTGACATCATTGCTATTTCTCCCATGAGAGCCATTATGGTAGTTTCCTGTTTTGTCTCCCGCTGAATAAAAGAGTAAATTTGACTTTCTCATTTGAAGGGAACCTTCCCTGTATCTTTAGAATTCTGAAGAATTCAGACCAATATTGAGCCTTAAGCGAGCACACAGTTAGTGACTTGATAGTTGTGTAATTCCATGTCAATGGACTGACTGTCTCCCTTTCCTTCCATTCTGCAGGTAGCTCACCTCCGCGCCCACGTGTTGATCCATACTGGTGAGAAACCATATCCGTGTGAGATCTGTGGTACGCGATTCCGGCATCTGCAGACACTCAAGAGTCATCTTCGGATCCACACGGGAGAGAAGCCCTACCATGTGAGTGTGCAGAGTAGCTGGCCTCGAGTCCTCTGGGCATTGGGAGGTGCAAGGCTGGTCTTTGCTCTGGCCCCTGGGTCTCGAAGCCTGTTGCAGGTTCCTTGTCCAGCTAGGTACCCGCAGCCTGAGATTGGTGTCTCCAGGCTGTCCCAGAGCTTGGGCTGGGGTGCTGGGGTTGGTCTCAAACCAAACAGCCCCTGGTTGTACCTGCTGATGGGTGGGCGTGTGGTTTGGGAGCAGGGTCCCTTTGGGACAGTGGCGTGTAGGGCACGCAGTACCATAATGCTGGCTCTAAAATCAGAGTTCAATTTCCACTGCTGTCTGTGAGGAGTTTGTACGGTATGTTCTCCTCATTACCCTGTGTGTTTCCTCCCACATTCTAAAGGTAAGCAGGTTGGGGTTGGTGACAGGTAGCTGCAGGCTGTCCCAGCAATTCTCAGACTGGGCTGGTTGCAGACACAAATGACATTTCACCGTTTTGATGTATGTCTCCATAAAGGGAATATTTAATCCTTTGAAATGCACAACTCAGGTCAGGCAGCATTTATGGGAACGAATAAGCAGTCAACATTTTGGGATGAGACCTTTCATCAGGATGTTACTGCTTAAATGTGTGAGGGCAAAGGGTCCCTCTTGTAGCCTGGGGTGGGGCTGTTTGGAGAGGGCTGACCACCAGCCTCAGTGTGTGTTGTCTCTCCGCAGTGTGAGAAATGTAATCTGCATTTCCGCCACAAAAGCCAACTGCGTCTGCACCTTCGACAGAAGCATGGAGCCATCACCAACACCAAGGTGCAATATCAAGTCCCTCCGGAGTGCCAGAATGACCCCTGTCGGGCGCGTTAATCACCGGGCTCCGCACTGACTCTGAGGTGGTGGAATTCTTCAAGGATTTGTAGTTGCGAGTTTCTATGTGGTCAATCTCACAGCAGGTATTGGCCAGTTGAAGTATAACGGGTTTGAAGCTTTGTGAAAAGTGCTTGCAATTATTTCTTGTTAATAGAAATTTGGATGTTTTGCTTTTTTAAAAAAAAAAATTAAAAAAAAAATGCATCTCTGCCCAAAATCTAAAGGAATGTATGAATAGATAAATATATATTTTTCCTTGTATAAAGCGCAACAGAGTTGTGCAATATAAGAATTGGGAAGGTTTAGTCGTATTTTTAACCAAAGTTGTAGCTATGGCAGTTAGTGAATGGTACATTGAGCAGACTGTGTCTGCTGGGCAGAGCACTGTCTGAACATCTCTAGAGCTTGGAGCACTTAAAATATTTTGTCTATTGTGAAATGATATGCAGTGGATTCCGGTTAATTAGGACACATTAATACCATTACATTTTGGCCCAATTAAGGACTGCCCCGATTAGCTGGTTTCATGGAAATGGTTAAAAAGTTGTATTTTTAAAAAAAAAAACTAGTTTAACTGAGTAACAAATTTGTATTTAAATGAAATGCAGAACAAATTAGAACACTACCAATACTACAGTACTATAAAACTGTAATAGTTATCGATGGAGGAATTCATTCATGTACGCTGCTGTTCTTTGACTAAATGAACAAAATTAGCGCAGTCACCCAGAGCCGATAACGCTGACTTCACAGTGATCGCATCCTCCAGATCTTCATTTTCATGATAACATTCAAGATGATTGTCATTACCTTAATTCTGTTGTTTCTAACTTGAAGTAGTGAACGTTTCATTTTCACTTCCAGCTGTTCCTGGCATCTCCAAGCCTGAATGCTTGAAACTGCAGAGAGCAAAACAGTTCCAAGTTGTCTTGGTGCTTATTTCTTGCCAACTATCAGTGACAGAAATCACTGCTTTTTGAACACAAACACACATTAAGCAGTACTGTGTCCCAAATAAACTAAGGGAATCCTGCTGTTTTATTGATTAGCTTTTGTTCAAGAATTATCCCAAAAAAAGTGGCTGCCTCAATTTGCAGATGACCCCCATTAACTGGAATCCACTGTATGCGCTTTTTGAAGTATTCTTCTCTGCTGCTTTTGAAAAGTAAGGTTTACATTTTTCCCGGATGCTGTTGGACTATTTCTGTCCCTGTCTTGTCTATGAAACAGTGTTCATGGTGCCTTTACTGAGCCAGGGTTGGCTTTCTCGCGTCTAGTACCCCTTTCACTGGCTCAGTGACCTCTTGCCTTTGCCCTCTTCCCTCACCCCATTCTACACCAACCCCTCCAGTCACCGGACCCCTGCCCCTACCTTGAGTCACCAGGTCACTGACGAGAGCTCTGTGAGCAAGGTTGGGTTGAAATAAATGGGCAAAGATTTTAAAGAGAATTTTTATCATAAACTGTACAATATCGCCATGAGAATGTAATAAATGAATATATCACCCTGTGGCCTGTGTCAGTAATTATCTCATCACTGGGAAAACGCTGAGGGTTGTTACAAATCAGTTCATTAAGTTTAATCAGTGTGGAGCCGTGTTCCTGCAGAACCAAGGTGCGAAACAAGCTACCAACAGCACAGTGCACTGCTCAAATAGCACATATGGTTATGATTTCAGAAAAACATCATCACAAAGAAAAAAATAATATAGCCAATTGGCTCTGGCTCCAGTTTAATCTTAATCCCATAAAACATAAGAGCAGAATGAGGCCATTCAGCCCATTGAGTCTGCCCTACTATTCCATCATGGCTAATTTATTATCCTTCTCAACCCCATTCTCCTGCCTCTTCCCTATAAACTTTGACACCTTGACAAATGGAGAACCTATCAACCTCTGCTTTAAATAAACCCAATGACTGCCTTTGGCAATGCATTCCACAGATTCACCACCATCTTGCTTAAGAAATTCCTCCACATCTCTGTTTGAAATAGATGTCCCTCTATTCTGAGGCTGTGCCCTCTATTCTTAGACTCACCACTATAGGAAACATTGCCCACAGCACAAATATCACATGTGGTTATGATTTCAGAAGAACAAACATCTGCTCATTTCCTGACATTTGTGTGTGGAGTTTGGTGATGAGGGGGTGTTTCTGGACACTGCAGGGGGGAGGGGGGAGAACTGACTGTGGGGTTGGGCTGGACTTCAAGTTTATATGAATTGTTATCTGACCAAATGAAGCAATGTTCCTCCAGACCACCGTGCACCCTCAAAGCACACGAAAAAAGATCTTGCCAATAATATGTGAATAAAATGTAGTTTATAAAGCATATACAAGTGGTGTGAAGCACAGCTCACTGACAGCCCTAGTCCTGATGTTCCTGTACCACCTCCTCGATGCTAGCGGGTCAAAGAGATTGTGGGATGGGTGTTGGGGATCCTCAACAGTGCTTCGGCCCTTAGTCGACAACAACCCCATGGTGGGGTGAAGAGTGAGTGTTGTTCCCTGAAACTGCAAACTGAAGGAGGGACTCATACTGGGGTAGGAGGGCAATGGTTGGTGTTGGGAGGCTACTGACCGCAGACGTCAGGCTTGAAAAGTGTCCCAAGCACCTTTGTCCATCAAATGATCAGACTCTCACATTTGGGATGCTGTGAGAGCTTTGTGCCCAACATGACATTATTACTGTTCGGAGTTGAATTCCAGTGTCCTCTAAGTAAGTTTATATGTTCCTTCCTGTGTGTGTGTGGCTTTCCTCCCACAGTGCAAAGACGTAACAGTTAGTAGCTTAATTGGCCACACTAAATTGTTTCTTCATCGGGTTAGCAGTAAGGTGGAGGGTTGTTGGGTGGTAAGGCTCTTTCAGCTGGAAGGGCTTGTCCACATTGCATCTCAAAATAAATATAGAGCAAAGCTGGCTGTAGTAAAGACCCCCTCACCCCTCCCCAGATGGGAACACCACCCACACTGACCATAGATCCCATGTGGGCACATCACCCTGAGCAGTGCCTGGCTCAGGACCATTTTTTAAAATTATTACAAATATCGGTGCTATACAATATATACAAGACAGTGGCAAACACAATTACTTCACTACAAATAGATAATTGACATTACACCAGAATGTTGCCATCTCTATCCACGATGGCAATTACACCCCGTGGAGCCCAACGGTCTCGAAACTCCTCTAAGGTCGCCGTGGACTGCATGTGTTCTTTTTCAATATTTACCCGGGCACGAATATACCCCCTAAACATTGCCAGGCAGTCTACCCAGGGAGATCCTCCCACCACCCGTTTCCAAGACCCTCGGATGGCGGATTTCGCCAGCCTCAGGAGCAAGTTGACTAGGACATCCTCATCCCTCCATGCCCCCTTCCTTACTGGATGACCATATACAAACAGGGTGGGGCTAAAATGCAACCAGAAGGCGAGAAGCAACCCACGCAAATACGCAAAAAGGGGCTGCAGCCTCGCACACTCCATGTACATGTGGTACACGGTCTCCTCCAGCCCGCAGAAGTGGCATGCGGGTGGGAGATCCATGTACAAACTAAAAAACTTATTGCAGGGCACCGCTCTATGCAGCACCCTCCAGCCGAGATCCCCCAGGTGCATGGGAAGAACCCCCTCGTAAAGGGACTTCCAGTGGGGACTCTCCTCACCTCTGGGTGGAAAGACCGACCGCCATGGCGTGTCGGGACGGTGGACAAGGGCAAGGAAGTGGAGGGTGTGGAGCAGCAGCCCATACAAATACCTCCTACTTGCATCCCTGAATGGGACTGTGGGTATCGATAAGAGATGGCTCACGTTGTGTGGACATGGCTCCCGGAGAAGATTGCGGGGTCTGGGCCCGACAAGCAGCTCAGCCTGAGTCGGTCCACACACCTGAGCCGCACTGACATCCGTTGAAGTAGGGCAAGGGTCGGCCAGGACCCCGCCCTCCGCCTGAGGAGGGGATTCCCGGCCTGAGGCGACCATGTTCCAGACTCTAAGTAGGTCCTGATAGAAGCCGGGCAGACTCCGCAAAGCAGCACGGCTGACGCCCGCCGGTGGTAGCCGCATATCCTCGTGAAGACAGCAGCCCCTCCGGAGGAAGAAAGTCGCCAACATGTGCCACCTGGGAGGGTGCTCGGCGTCCAGGAATCTCTGCAGAGTCCTGAGGCGGAGAGCCGCCAGTCGCGTTCGAACGCACACCAGCAACTGTCCGCCCTCTCCCACTGGGAGACTCAAGACCGCTGCAGAGACCCAGTGTTTACCCGAGAAGAAGAAGTCCACTAACTTCCTCTGCATTCTTGCTACAAAGGGGGCAGGAGGGGCCAAGGTGACCATCCGGTACCACAACATGGAGGCCACCAGCTGGTTTATGACCACCACCCTGCCTCCATAGGAAAGCACCCTGAGAAGGCCTGACCAGCGCCCCAGCCGGGCCATGACTTTCGTCTCCAGGTCCTGCCAGTTCGCCAGCCAGGTCTCCCCAGAAGGACTCAGGTAGACTCCCAGATAGAGGAGACGTCTAGTGCTCCACTCAAAAGCTCTCATCTCCTCCGGCAGGGAGTCCACCTGCCACTAACCCACTAAGAGTCCGGAACATTCCGCCCAGTTGATCCTAGCGGAGGATGCCGCCGAGAAAACTTCTTGGCACTCGCGCATCCTCCGCAGGTCATTGGGATCTGTCATCATGAGGAGTACGTTGTTGGCGTAGGCCGACAGGACGACCTCCATGTCCGGTTCACGCAGAACCAGACCTGTCAGCCTTCGCCGTAGGAGGCTCAGAATTGGCTCGACACAGATCGCGTACAATTGACCGGACATGGGGCACACCTGACTCCTAAAGGGAATGGGCGCTGCCAGTGATCCATTGACCTTAACAAGGCACTCCACGGCAGACTATAGGAGCCGAACTCGGGCCACAAAATGTTGTCCGAGCCCAAAGGTCTGCAGAGTGCCCACCAGGAAACTGGTCTACCCGGTCAAACCCCTTCTGGTCAGGAGAGAGAGAGACGCTGTCGGGACCCAGTCTCCTGCTGCAGGTGATCAGGTCCCGTACTAGGTGGACATTGTCCTGGATGGAGCGGCCCGGGACCCAGTCTCCTGCTGCAGGTGGATCAGGTCCCGTACCAGGTGGACATTGTCCTGGATGGAGCCGCCCGGGACCGTGTAAGGACGGCTCAGGACCATGGGAGTAAGCACATGGCGAAGGGTGAGTGTGAGGGAGGGACAAGTGTGCATGATGAGTGGGTGTGTCTGAGTGTCGTCGGGGTGGGGACAGTGAGTGTGTCTGAGTGGCGTCTGGGTGGGGACGGTGAATGTCTGAGTGTCTTCGGGGTGAGGACGGTGTGTCTGAGTGTCGTCGGGGTGGGGACGGTGAGTGACTGAGTGTCGTCTGGGTGGGGAAGGTGAGTGTGTCTGAGTGTCGTCGGGGTGGGGAAGGTGAGTGTGAGTGTCGTCTGGGTGGGGAAGGTGAGTGTGAGTGTCGTTGAGGTGGGGACGGTGGGGTGTGAGTGTCGTCGGGGTGGGGACGGTGAGTGACTGAGTGTCGTCTGGGTGGGGAAGGTGAGTGTGAGTGTCGTCGGGGTGGGGACGGTGAATGCCTGAGTGTCGTCTGGGTGGGGAAGGTGAGTGTGAGTGTCGTCGGGGTGGGGACGGTGAGTGACTGAGTGTCGTCGGGGTGGGGACGGTGAGTGTGAGTGTCGTCGAGGTGGGGACGGTGAATGTTTGAGTGTCGTCTGGGTGGGGACGGTGAATGTCTGAGTGTCGTCGGGGTGGGGACGGTGGGTGTGAGTGTTGTCGGGATGGGGACGGTGAGTGTGAGTGTCGTCTGGGTGGGGACGGTGAGTGTGAGTGTCGTCGAGGTGGGGACGGTGAATGTTTGAGTGTCGTCTGGGTGGGGACGGTGAATGTCTGAGTGTCGTCGGGGTGGGGACAGTGAGTGTGTCTGAGTGGCGTCTGGGTGGGGACGGTGAATGTCTGAGTGTCTTCGGGGTGAGGACGGTGTGTCTGAGTGTCGTCGGGGTGGGGACGGTGAGTGACTGAGTGTCGTCTGGGTGGGGAAGGTGAGTGTGTCTGAGTGTCGTCGGGGTGGGGAAGGTGAGTGTGAGTGTCGTCTGGGTGGGGAAGGTGAGTGTGAGTGTCGTTGAGGTGGGGACGGTGGGTGTGAGTGTCGTCGGGGTGGGGACGGTGAGTGACTGAGTGTCGTCTGGGTGGGGAAGGTGAGTGTGAGTGTCGTCGGGGTGGGGACGGTGAGTGACTGAGTGTCGTCGGGGTGGGGACGGTGAGTGTGAGTGTCGTCGGGGTGGGGACGGTGAATGTTTGAGTGTCGTCTGGGTGGGGACGGTGAATGTCTGAGTGTCGTCGGGGTGGGGACGGTGGGTGTGAGTGTTGTCGGGATGGGGACGGTGAGTGTGAGTGTCGTCTGGGTGGGGACGGTGAGTGTGAGTGTCGTCGAGGTGGGGACGGTGAATGTTTGAGTGTCGTCTGGGTGGGGACGGTGAATGTCTGAGTGTCGTCGGGGTGGGGATGGTGAGTGTGAGTGTCGTCGGGGTGGGGACGGTGAATGTCTGAGTGTCGTCGGGGTGGGGACGGTGGGTGTGAGTGTCGTCGGGGTGGGGAAGGTGAGTGTGAGTGTCATCGGGGTGGGGACGGTGAGTGTCTGAGTGTCGTCTGGGTGGGGACGGTGAATGTTTGAGTGTCGTCGGGGTGGGGACGGTGTGTCTGAGTGTCGTCGAGGTGGGGAAGGTGAATGTCTGAGTGTCGTCTGGGTGGGGAAGGTGAGTGACTGAGTGTCGTTGGGGTGGGGACGGTGAGTGACTGAGTGTCGTCGGGGTGTGGACGGTGAGTGTGTCTGAGTGTCGTCTGGGTGGGGACGGTGAGTGTCGTCGGGGTGGGGACGGTGAGAGTGTCTGAGTGTCATCGGGGTGGGGACGGTGAGTGTCTGAGTGTCGTCTGGGTGGGGACGGTGAGTGTGAGTGTCGTCGGGGTGGGGACGGTGAATGTCTGAGTGTCGTCTGGGTGGGGACGGTGAGTGTGTCTGAGTGTCGTCGGGGTGGGGACGGTGAGTGACTGAGTGTCGACTGGGTGGGGACGGTGAGTGACTGAGTGTCGACTGGGTGGGGACGGTGAGTGTGTCTGAGTGTCGTCGGGGTGGGGACGGTGAGTGACTGAGTGTCGTCGGGGTGGGGACGGTGAGTGACTGAGTGTCGACTGGGTGGGGACGGTGAGTGTCTGAGTGTCGTCTGGGTGGGGAAGGTGAGTGTGAGTGTCGTCTGGGTGGGGAAGGTGAATGTCTGAGTGTCGACTGGGTGGGGACGGTGAGTGTCTGAGTGTCGTCTGGGTGGGGAAGGTGAGTGTGAGTGTCGTCTGGGTGGGGACGGTGAATGCCTGAGTGTCGTCTGGGTGGGGAAGGTGAGTGTGAGTGTCGTCGGGGTGGGGACGGTGAGTGTGAGTGTCGTCTGGGTGGGGACGGTGAGAGTGTCTGAGTGTCGTTGGGATGGGGATGGTGAGTGTGTCTGAGTGTCGTCGGGGTGGGGACGGTGAGTGACTGAGTGTCGTCGGGGTGGGGACGGTGAATGTCTGAGTGTCGTCTGGGTGGGGAAGGTGAGTGTGAGTGTCGTCGGGGTGGGGACGGTGAGTGTGAGTGTCGTCTGGGTGGGGACGGTGAGTGTCTGAGTGTCGTCTGGGTGGGGACGGTGAATGTCTGAGTGTCGTCTGGGTGGGGAAGGTGAGTGTGAGTGTCGTCGGGGTGGGGACGGTGAGTGTGAGTGTCGTCTGGGTGGGGACGGTGAGAGTGTCTGAGTGTCGTCGGGTTGGGGACGGTGAATGTCTGAGTGTCATCGGGATGGGGACGGTGAGTGTCTGAGTGTCGTCGAGGTGGGGACGGTGTGTCTGAGTGTCGTCTGGGTGGGGACGGTGAGAGTGTCTGAGTGTCGTCGGGGTGGGGACGGTGAGTGTGAGTGTCGTCTGGGTGGGGACGGTGAGAGTGTCTGAGTGTCGTCTGGGTGGGGACAGTGAGAGTGTCTGAGTGTCGTCGAGGTGGGGACGGTGAGTGTGTCTGAGTGTCGTCTGGGTGGGGACGGTGAGTGTGTCTGAGTGTCGTCTGGGTGGGGACGGTGAATGTCTGAGTGTCGTCGAGGTGGGGACGGTGTGTCTGAGTGTCGTTGGGGTGGGGACGGTGAATGTCTGAGTGTCGTCTGGGTGGGGACGGTGAGTGTCTGAGTGTCGTCGAGGTGGGGACGGTGAATGTCTGAGTGTCGTCTGGGTGGGGACGGTGAGTGTGTCTGAGTGTCGTCTGGGTGGGGATGGTGAGTGTGAGTGTCGTCGAGGTGGGGACGGTGAGTGTGTCTGAGTGTCGTCGGGGTGGGGACGGTGAGTGTGAGTGTCGTCTGGGTGGGGACGGTGAGTGTGTCTGAGTGTCGTCGGGGTGGGGACGGTGAGTGTGTCTGAGTGTCGTCGAGGTGGGGACGGTGAGTGTGTCTGAGTGTCGTCTGGGTGGGGACGGTGTGTCTGAGTGTCGTCTGGGTGGGGACGGTGAGTGTGTCTGAGTGTCGTCTGGGTGGGGACGGTGAGTGTGTCTGAGTGTCGTCTGGGTGGGGATGGTGAGTGTGAGTGTCGTCGAGGTGGGGACGGTGAGTGTGTCTGAGTGTCGTCGGGGTGGGGACGGTGAGTGTGAGTGTCGTCTGGGTGGGGACGGTGAGTGTGTCTGAGTGTCGTCGGGGTGGGGACGGTGAGTGTGTCTGAGTGTCGTCGAGGTGGGGACGGTGAGTGTGTCTGAGTGTCGTCTGGGTGGGGACGGTGTGTCTGAGTGTCGTCTGGGTGGGGACGGTGAGTGTGTCTGAGTGTCGTCTGGGTGGGGACGGTGAGTGTGTCTGAGTGTCGTCGGGATGGGGACGGTGAGTGCGTCTGAGTGTCGTCGGGGTGTGGACGGTGAGTGTGTCTGAGTGTCGTCTGGGTGGGGACGGTGAGTGTGTCTGAGTGTCGTCTGGGTGGGGACGGTGTGTCTGAGTGTCGTCTGGGTGGGGACGGTGAGAGTGTCTGAGTGTCGTCGAGGTGGGGACGGTGTGTCTGAGTGTCGTCTGGGTGGGGACGGTGAGTGTGTCTGAGTGTCGTCTGGGTGGGGACGGTGAATGTCTGAGTGTCGTCGGGATGGGGACGGTGAGTGCGTCTGAGTGTCGTCGGGGTGTGGACGGTGAGTGTGAGTGTCGTCGGGGTGGGGACAGTGAGAGTGTCTGAGTGTCGTCGAGGTGGGGACGGTGAGTGTATCTGAGTGTCGTCGGGGTGGGGACGGTGAGTGTGAGTGTCATCGAGGTGGGGACGGTGAGTGTGTCTGAGTGTCGTCGGGGTGTGGACGGTGAGTGTGTCTGAGTGTCGTCTGGGTGGGGACGGTGAATGTCTGAGTGTCGTCGGGGTGGGGACGGTGAGTGTGAGTGTCGTCTGGGTGGGGACGGTGAATGTCTGAGTGTCGTCGGGGTGGGGACGGTGAGTGTCTGAGTGTCGTCTGGGTGGGGACGGTGAGTGTGAGTGTCGTCGGGGTGGGGACAGTGAGAGTGTCTGAGTGTCGTCTGGGTGGGGACAGTGAGAGTGTCTGAGTGTCGTCGAGGTGGGGACGGTGAGTGTGTCTGAGTGTCGTCGGGGTGGGGACGGTGAGTGTGAGTGTCATCGAGGTGGGGACGGTGAGTGTGTCTGAGTGTCGTCTGGGTGGGGACGGTGAGTGTCGTCGGGGTGGGGAAGGTGAGTGTGAGTGTCGTCGGGGTGGGGACGGTGAGTGTCTGAGTGTCGTCTGGGTGGGGACGGTGAGTGTGAGTGTCGTCGGGGTGGGGACAGTGAGAGTGTCTGAGTGTCGTCTGGGTGGGGACAGTGAGAGTGTCTGAGTGTCGTCGAGGTGGGGACGGTGAGTGTGTCTGAGTGTCGTCGGGGTGGGGACGGTGAGTGTGAGTGTCATCGAGGTGGGGACGGTGAGTGTGTCTGAGTGTCGTCGGGGTGTGGACGGTGAGTGTGTCTGAGTGTCGTCTGGGTGGGGACGGTGAATGTCTGAGTGTCGTTGGGGTGGGGACGGTGAGTGTGAGTGTCGTCTGGGTGGGGACGGTGAATGTCTGAGTGTCGTCGGGGTGGTGACGGTGAGTGTCTGAGTGTCGTCGAGGTGGGGACGGTGAGTGTGTCTGAGTGTCGTCGGGGTGGGGACGGTGTGTCTGAGTGTCGTCGGGGTGGGGACGGTGAGTGTGTCTGAGTGTCGACTGGGTGGGGACGGTGAGTGTGTCTGAGTGTCGTCGGGGTGGGGAAGGTGAGAGTGTCTGAGTGTCGACTGGGTGGGGACGGTGAGTGTGTCTGAGTGTCGTCGGGATGGGGACGGTGAGTGTGTCTGAGTGTCGTCTGGGTGGGGACGGTGGGTGACTGAGTGTCGTCGAGGTGGGGACGGTGAGTGTGTCTGAGTGTCGTCTGGGTGTGGACGGTGAGTGTGTCTGAGTGTCGTCTGGGTGGGGATGGTGAGTGTGAGTGTCGTCGAGGTGGGGACGGTGAGTGTGTCTGAGTGTCGTCGGGGTGGGGACGGTGAGTGTGAGTGTCGTCTGGGTGGGGACGGTGAGTGTGTCTGAGTGTCGTCGGGGTGGGGACGGTGAGTGTGTCTGAGTGTCGTCGAGGTGGGGACGGTGAGTGTGTCTGAGTGTCGTCTGGGTGGGGACGGTGTGTCTGAGTGTCGTCTGGGTGGGGACGGTGAGTGTGTCTGAGTGTCGTCTGGGTGGGGACGGTGAGTGTGTCTGAGTGTCGTCTGGGTGGGGATGGTGAGTGTGAGTGTCGTCGAGGTGGGGACGGTGAGTGTGTCTGAGTGTCGTCGGGGTGGGGACGGTGAGTGTGAGTGTCGTCTGGGTGGGGACGGTGAGTGTGTCTGAGTGTCGTCGGGGTGGGGACGGTGAGTGTGTCTGAGTGTCGTCGAGGTGGGGACGGTGAGTGTGTCTGAGTGTCGTCTGGGTGGGGACGGTGTGTCTGAGTGTCGTCTGGGTGGGGACGGTGAGTGTGTCTGAGTGTCGTCTGGGTGGGGACGGTGAGTGTGTCTGAGTGTCGTCGGGATGGGGACGGTGAGTGCGTCTGAGTGTCGTCGGGGTGTGGACGGTGAGTGTGTCTGAGTGTCGTCTGGGTGGGGACGGTGAGTGTGTCTGAGTGTCGTCTGGGTGGGGACGGTGTGTCTGAGTGTCGTCTGGGTGGGGACGGTGAGAGTGTCTGAGTGTCGTCGAGGTGGGGACGGTGTGTCTGAGTGTCGTCTGGGTGGGGACGGTGAGTGTGTCTGAGTGTCGTCTGGGTGGGGACGGTGAATGTCTGAGTGTCGTCGGGATGGGGACGGTGAGTGCGTCTGAGTGTCGTCGGGGTGTGGACGGTGAGTGTGAGTGTCGTCGGGGTGGGGACAGTGAGAGTGTCTGAGTGTCGTCGAGGTGGGGACGGTGAGTGTATCTGAGTGTCGTCGGGGTGGGGACGGTGAGTGTGAGTGTCATCGAGGTGGGGACGGTGAGTGTGTCTGAGTGTCGTCGGGGTGTGGACGGTGAGTGTGTCTGAGTGTCGTCTGGGTGGGGACGGTGAATGTCTGAGTGTCGTCGGGGTGGGGACGGTGAGTGTGAGTGTCGTCTGGGTGGGGACGGTGAATGTCTGAGTGTCGTCGGGGTGGGGACGGTGAGTGTCTGAGTGTCGTCTGGGTGGGGACGGTGAGTGTGAGTGTCGTCGGGGTGGGGACAGTGAGAGTGTCTGAGTGTCGTCTGGGTGGGGACAGTGAGAGTGTCTGAGTGTCGTCGAGGTGGGGACGGTGAGTGTGTCTGAGTGTCGTCGGGGTGGGGACGGTGAGTGTGAGTGTCATCGAGGTGGGGACGGTGAGTGTGTCTGAGTGTCGTCTGGGTGGGGACGGTGAGTGTCGTCGGGGTGGGGAAGGTGAGTGTGAGTGTCGTCGGGGTGGGGACGGTGAGTGTCTGAGTGTCGTCTGGGTGGGGACGGTGAGTGTGAGTGTCGTCGGGGTGGGGACAGTGAGAGTGTCTGAGTGTCGTCTGGGTGGGGACAGTGAGAGTGTCTGAGTGTCGTCGAGGTGGGGACGGTGAGTGTGTCTGAGTGTCGTCGGGGTGGGGACGGTGAGTGTGAGTGTCATCGAGGTGGGGACGGTGAGTGTGTCTGAGTGTCGTCGGGGTGTGGACGGTGAGTGTGTCTGAGTGTCGTCTGGGTGGGGACGGTGAATGTCTGAGTGTCGTTGGGGTGGGGACGGTGAGTGTGAGTGTCGTCTGGGTGGGGACGGTGAATGTCTGAGTGTCGTCGGGGTGGTGACGGTGAGTGTCTGAGTGTCGTCGAGGTGGGGACGGTGAGTGTGTCTGAGTGTCGTCGGGGTGGGGACGGTGTGTCTGAGTGTCGTCGGGGTGGGGACGGTGAGTGTGTCTGAGTGTCGACTGGGTGGGGACGGTGAGTGTGTCTGAGTGTCGTCGGGGTGGGGAAGGTGAGAGTGTCTGAGTGTCGACTGGGTGGGGACGGTGAGTGTGTCTGAGTGTCGTCGGGATGGGGACGGTGAGTGTGTCTGAGTGTCGTCTGGGTGGGGACGGTGGGTGACTGAGTGTCGTCGAGGTGGGGACGGTGAGTGTGTCTGAGTGTCGTCTGGGTGTGGACGGTGAGTGTGTCTGAGTGTCGTCGGGGTGGGGACGGTGTGTCTGAGTGTCGTCGGGGTGGGGACGGTGAGTGTGTCTGAGTGTTGACTGGGTGGGGACGGTGAGTGTGTCTGAGTGTCGTCTGGGTGGGGACGGTGAATGTCTGAGTGTCGTCTGGGTGGGGACGGTGAATGTCTGAGTGTCGTCGGGATGGGGACGGTGAGAGTGTCTGAGTGTCGTCTGGGTGGGGACGGTGAATGTCTGAGTGTCGTCTGGGTGGGGACGGTGAATGTCTGAGTGTCGTCGGGATGGGGACGGTGAGTGCGTCTGAGTGTCGTCGGGATGGGGACGGTGAGTGTGTCTGAGTGTCGTCTGGGTGGGGACGGTGAGTGTGTCTGAGTGTCGTCGGGATGGGGACGGTGAGTGTGTCTGAGTGTCGTCTGGGTGGGGACGGTGAATGTGTCTGAGTGTCGTCTGGGTGGGGACGGTGAATGTCTGAGTGTCGTCGGGATGGGGACGGTGAGAGTGTCTGAGTGTCGTCTGGGTGGGGACGGTGAATGTCTGAGTGTCGTCTGGGTGGGGACGGTGAATGTCTGAGTGTCGTCGGGATGGGGACGGTGAGTGCGTCTGAGTGTCGTCGGGGTGTGGACGGTGAGTGTGTCTGAGTGTCGTCGGGGTGGGGACGGTGAGTGTGTCTGAGTGTCGTCTGGGTGGGGACGGTGAGTGTGTCTGAGTGTCGTCGGGGTGGGGTCGGTGAGTGTGTCTGAGTGTCGTCTGGGTGTGGATGTAGGCTTGGTGTAGAGGGAGAGGTGGATGTTTTTCGAGGAAGTTACTAGGAAATTGGATGAAGGGAAGGCAGTGGGTTTTGTCTGTATGGAGTTTAAAACGGCATTTGATAAGACGTCGCATAGGAGGCTGGTCAAGAAGGTTTGGTCGCTCGGCATTGAGTGCTAGGCAATAAATTGTGTTCGACTGTGGCTTTGTGTGTGAGGCCAGAGGGTGTAGTCAATGTTTCCCTCTTTGACTGGAGGCCTGTGACTAGTGGTGGCCACAGTGAGCGGTTGTCTGGCATTTGCATCAATGAGTTGAATGACATTGTGTTGAATTGGATCTGCAATTTGCAGATGACACCAAGATTGTGGGTGCAGTGGACAGTGAGGAAGGCAGTCGTGGCTTGCAGAGGGATCTGGACCAGCTGGGAAAATAGCAGATGGAGTTTCTGCAGACTACGCAACCCCCCGCCACCCCCATCAAGAACAGTAGTGTCTCACAAAGGGGTCAGTAACATGGTGAAGGATCCCACCCACTGATGCACCATCAATATCTTTCTGAGACGTGAGGCGAGATATCGGCTTTGATTGACTGGAAGAAAGAACAAGCAGTAGTTGACCACCATACTACATCCTGGAGACTGACGGCCGGGCTCAGGCCTCAATCGCCTTTATACCGGGGTCAGTGGGTGGAGCCACAGGAGCAGTCAGCAGGGGGCGTGTCCAGACAGGTATATGTAGTTCACCACACCCACCCAGCTCACAGACTTGGTCTGACCTGGGTGCTCTATAACTGTAACAGAATATAGTATTAATGGTAAGACTCTTGGCAGTGTGGAGGATCAGAGGGATCTTGGAGTCCGAGTCCATAGGACACTCAAAGCAGCTGTGCAGGTTGACTCTGTGGTTAAGAAGGCGTATGGTGTATTGGCCTTCATCAATCATGGTATTGAGTTTAAGAGCCGAGAGGAAATGTTGCAGCTATATAGGACTCTGGTCAGACCCCACTTGGAGCATTGTGCTCAGTTCTGGTCGCCTCACTATAAGAAAGATGTGGTAACCATAGAAAGGGTGTAGAGGAGATTTACAAGGATGTTGCCTGGATTGGGGAGCATGCCTTATGAGAATAGGTTGAGTGAACTCAGTCTTTTCTCCTTGGAGCGGTGGAGGATGAGGGGTGACCTGATAGAGGTGTATAAGATGATGAGAGGTATTGATCATGTGGATAGTCAGAGGCTTTTTCCCAGGACTGAAACGGCTAACATGAGAGGGCATGGTTTAAGGTGCTTGGAAGTAGGTACAGAGGAGATGTCAGGGGTAAGTTTTTTACTCAGAGAGTGGTGAGTGCGTGGAATGGGCTGCCAGTGACAGTGGTGGAGGCAGATACGATAGGGTCTTTTAAGAGACTCCTGGATAGGTACATGGAGTTTAGAAAAATAGAGGATATGAGTAACCCTGGGTAATTTCTCAGGTAGGGATATGTTCAGCACAGCTTTGTGGGCTGAAGGGCCTGTATTGTGCTCTAGGTTTTCTATGTTTCTAACATTGCTTCTCGGCTCCTAAACTCAGTCCCACGGTTGATGAAGGCCAATACACCGTATGCCTTCTTAACCACAGAGTCAACCTGCCTAGCTGCTTTGAGTGTCCTATGGACTCGGACCCCAAGATCTCTCTGATCCTCCACACTGCCAAGAGTCTTACCATTAATACTATATTCTGCCATCATATTGGACCCACCTCACACTTATCCGGGTTGAACTCCATCTGCCACTTTTCAGCCCAGATTTGCATCCTATCAATGTCCCGCTGTAACCTCTGACTGCCCTCCATACTACTGACAACACACCCAACATTTGTGTCATCAGCAAATTTCCTAACCCATCCCTTCACTTCCACATCCAGGTCATTTATAAAAATCACAAAGAGTAAGGGTCCCAGAACAGATCCCTGAGACACACCACTGGTCACCGACCTCCATGCAGAATATGACCCGTCTACAACCACTCTTTGCCTTCTGTGGGCAAGCCAGTTCTGGATCCACAAAAAAAAGGTTGCCATGGATCCCATGATTCCTTACTTTATCAATAAGACTTGCATGGAAAACCTCCTCTCTTGCCTCCCACTGTAGCCTGGGGTACATCTCAACCGGTCCTGGAGAATTATCCAACTTGATGCTTTCCAAAAGCTCCAGCACATCCCCTTTCTTAATGTCTATATGCTCAAGCTTTTCAATCCACTGTAAGTCATCCCTACAATCGCCAAGATCCTCTTCCATAGTGAATACTGAAGCAAAGTATTTATTAAGTACCTCCGCTATCTCCTCTGATCCCATACACACATTTCCACTCTCACACTTGATAGGTCCTATTCTCTCACGTCTTATCCTCTTGCTCTTCACATACTTGTAGAATGCCTTACAAGACCTTTAGATAGACACGTGAATGTGAGGAAAATGGAAGGATATGGACATTGTGTAGGCTGAAGAGATTAGTTGGCCAATTGATGACTAATTTAATTGGCTCAGCATAATGTTGTGGGCCGAAGGGCCTGTTCCTGTGCTGTACTGTTCTGTGTTCTATGTTTTTAATGTACAATATTCTGAGTCAACTACTACCTGCGGAGGAGGTTTACCAGGATGTGGCCTGGATTAGAGAGCATGAGGTAAGGTTGAGTGAGCTCGGGCTTTTCTCTCTGGAGTGAAGGAGGATGAGAGGTGACTTGATAGAGTGTAGAAGATGACAAGAAGCATAGATCATGTGGACAGATATGCTTTTTCCCAGGACAGAAATGGGTAATACGAGGGGGCATAATGTAGAGGGAGGATGTTAGAGGTAAGTTTTCAGCCAGATAGTGGTGAGAATATGGAACACACTGCCTGGGATTTTTGGACATTTAATAGACTCTTAGATAGGCACATGGATGATAGAAAAATGGAGAGTTATGTGGGAGGAAAGGGTCAGATTGATGGTAGTGTAGGTTGGTACAACATCAATGGCTGAAGGGCCTGTACTGTTCTGTGTCCTGCCTTATAACCATCTCCTTTAACTGGGGTGTGAACTGTAAACTTCCGTATATCAAAGGTCAAATTTAATGTCAAAGAAATGTATACAATATACATTCTGAAATGCTTTTTCTTCGCAAAACATCCATAAAAACAGAGAAGTGCCCCAAAGAATGAACAACAGTTAAACGTGAGAACCCCAAAGTCCCCACCCCCACCCCAGTTTCCTCCTCCCGCACATCAGCAGCAGCGAGCAACAATCCCCCCTCCCCCCACCGGCTAAACGAGCACAAGCGATGGCAAAGACACCGACCTTACCCCAGTTACCCCAGAGACTATCGCATTCAACATAACACAGGTTCTCTCTCTCCCAGGCAGGGGACAGGGAGGTGTCCCCCATTTTCACAGTCAGCGGGAGCTGGGTTACGATGTTAAAAAGTCCATTTTGTCGCTTTTTACGAGGTCTGTGCCCGAAGCTCGCAAAGATCTCGGGTCTTTGAGTCCACAGCAAAAGATTTTCCAGCCTCCCCGACGACACACGGATCTCCTGCCGTGACACCGACCCTCGATCTGCCCGGCTCCAGAGCCCCGAGATCTTAGACTTCCGAACACGAGCGAGGCTCTCAGGCCGGACAACGGCCGGTCCCGAAACCCCGAGAACGGGTCCCATTCCCGCAAAGAACTGAAGTCAGTGTGTATCTCCGGGTCAGGGACTTCCGAAGAACCCTGAAAGGGAAAAATAGAAGTATTAAAGATGGAAATAGAGCTGTTTCCAAAGATGCAAGCAAAGGAGTCACCATTTAGCGCCATCATCACTCCGCCTCCATCTCCTAATCTTAGCAATTTCTGTGAAAGGTTTTCCTCCTATTCTTCACTCTCATCAGGATGAAGGTACAGGAGCCTCAGGACTCACACTACCAGGTTCAGAGGCAGTTATTACCCCTCAACCATCAGGATGAAGGTACAAGCCTCAAGACTCACACTACCAGGTTCAGAAGCAGTTATTACCCCTCAACCATCAGGATGAAGGTACAGGAGCCTCAGGACTCACACCACCAGGTTCAGAAGCAGTTATTACCCCTCACCCATCAGACTCTTGAACAAAAGGAGATAACTACACTCATTTAAGGATTCTTCTATCTTGTTATTTCATACCTATTATTTATATCTACATTTGCACAGTTTGTTTACAGTTTACAGATCCTGTTTACAGTTACTGTTCTATAGATGTGCTAAGTATGCCCACAGAAAAAGAATCTCGGGGTTGTATGGGGTGACATATATGTACTCTGATAATAAATTTTACTTTGAACCTTGAGCTCCCATTCTGCACTTGGTTCTCCTTAAAGACACAAAGCCAACATTAAATTCTTCTGCCTTCCTTTGCTTCAGTGCTGAATCACGTTTCACCTATCAGCTGCTGATGAATCCCTTTTCCTTTTGGGATTCTCCAGGCCACACACTGTCCTGATTTGGAAATGCATCCCTGATCCCTGGTTCTTCTTCATCCTTGGGTCTAACTGCCAGACCCTCTCCCTGTCAGCACTGTGGGAACACCCTCACCAAAAGACTGTGGCCACTCACTGCCGCCTTCTCAAGGGTGATTCAGGTTCAGATTTGTGTAAATGGAAACACACAGTGAAATAACAACACAACTTAAGGATGTGTTGGGACAGCCCGCATGCATGGCCAGAACGCTCTGCACAACAAGTACAATGCTGGGAGAGCTCAGCAGGCTAGGCAGAAAAGAATCTACAGTCAACTTTTCGAGCCAAGGCCCTTCAATCAGGACTCATCAAAGTTCTCGACCCAAAATGTTGACTGTTTATTCGCATCCATGGATATTGCCTGAGTTCCTCCAATATTTTGTGTGTGTTACTCTGGATTTCCAGTATCTGCAGAACATCTTGTGTTCCTTTCATATACGCAGACAGTTTTCCAATCCTTGGACAGCTGTCCGTGATCCAGCAGATTCAAATTCAACGATCCTCAAGATCCCCAGTGGACGTCAGATTCATCAACCCAGGATTTTGGTCATGAGGATTCCAGACTTCTGATCAACTCCGGGCTTCAATCTTCAGTATTATTAATGATGCCAACAAATTCTGGTCATCCAAGCCTGCCACTGAATAAGTACATAATGTGTTATTTAAAAAAACTCAGTTCATATTAGCCTTGCTGAGGACTCGCTGATAATTCTGACAGCTGACACCAGGGGGCAGCACGGGACCAACGTTGGTGTTGCTGCCGCCTGTTGGAGGCAAGACTCGTAGGGAGAGAGTGAGGGGAAGAGAGTGGAGAGACTGGGGGTGAGAAGAGAGTAGGGGAAAAAGGGGAGAGAAGGGAAAGGGCAAGGAAAAGAGGGAGGAGAGAGCAGGATAGAGATATGGAGAGAGAGTGGGGAGAGAGAGGAGAGTCCGAGGGAGAGGGTGAGGCAGAGAGGAGGGAAAGAAAGTGTGGGGACGGGAGAGTTTGAGGGAGAGAGGGGAGAGGGATAGCATGCAGGACAGAGGGAGAGTACAATGGAGAGAGGAGAGAGAGAAAGTGTAGGGACAGGGGAGGGTTCGAGGGAGAGGGTGGAGGAGAGAGAAGAGGGGGAGAATGTTGGACAGAGTGTGAGGAATAGAGGGAAGAGGGAAAAGGAGAGAGGAGACAGGGGGTGGAGGATGAGAGATAAAATTATCCAGAGTGCAGCAAATACTGAAAGTTTTTGGAAATGGACTGGGTGCAGGGAACGTGCAGGGAGAGGCAGAAAGACCGGAATTGCATTAGGAGTGACAGACTCAGTGTCATTCAGCACAGAAACAGGCCCTTCAGCCCATCTAGTCCATGACAACCAAAATCTAAGCTTGTCCAATCCACCCATGTTTGGTCCATGACACTCTAACCCTTTCATATCCATGTACCTGTCCAATTCAACACACACAAGATGCTGCAGGAACTCAGCTGGTCAGGTAGTATCCGTAGAAATTAATAAACAGTTGACATTTTGGACTGAGACCCTTCTTCAGGACCTGTCCAAGTGCCTTTTAGATGTTGTTAATGTAGCTGCTTCAACCACTTCCTCTGGCAACTCTTCCGTACACTGTCCATCCTCTGGGATAAAGGTTACCCCCTTTCACCTTAAACCTGTACCCTGTAGTTCTGAATTTCCGTACACTGTCCATCCTCTGGGATAAAGGTTACCCCCTCTCACCTTAAACCCATACTACCCTCTAGTTCTGAATTTCCGTACACTGACCATCCTCTGGGATAAAGGTTACCCCCTCTCACCTTAAACCCATACCCTCTAGTTCTGAATTTCCGTACGCTGTCCATCCTCTGGGATAAAGGTTACCCCCTCTCACCTTAAACCCGTACCCTCTAGTTCTGAATTTCCATACGCTGTCCATCCTCTGGGATAAAGGTTACCCCCTCTCACCTTAAACCCGTACCCTCTAGTTCTGAATTTCCATACGCTGTCCATCCTCTGGGATAAAGGTTACCCCCTCTCACCTTAAACCCATACCCTCTAGTTCTGAATTTCCGTACACTGACCATCCTCTGGGATAAAGGTTACCCCCTCTCACCTTAAACCCGTACCCTCTAGTTCTGAATTTCCGTACACTGACCATCCTCTGGGATAAAGGTTACCCCCTCTCACCTTAAACCCGTACCCTCTAGTTCTGAATTTCCGTACGCTGTCCATCCTCTGGGATAAAGGTTACCCCCTCTCACCTTAAACCTGTACTACCCTCTAATTCTGAATTTCCGTACGCTGTCCATCCTCTGGGATAAAGGTTACCGCCTCTCACCTTAAACCCATACTACCCTCTAGTTCTGAATTTCCGTACGCTGTCCATCCTCTGGGATAAAGGTTACCCCCTCTCACCTTAAACCCATACTACCCTCTAGTTCTGAATTTCCGTACACTGACCATCCTCTGGGATAAAGGTTACCCCCTCTCACTTTAAACCCGTACCCTCTAGTTCTGAATTTCCGTACACTGTCCATCCTCTGGGATAAAGGTTACCCCCTCTCACCTTAAACCCGTACCCTCTAGTTCTGAATTTCCGTACACTGACCATCCTCTGGGATAAAGGTTACCCCCTCTCACCTTAAACCCATACCCTCTAGTTCTGAATTTCCGTACGCTGTCCATCCTCTGGGATAAAGGTTACCCCCTCTCACCTTAAACCCATACTACCCTCTAGTTCTGAATTTCCGTACGCTGTCCATTCTCTGGGATAAAGGTTACCCCCTCTCACCTTAAACCCATACTACCCTCTAGTTCTGAATTTCCGTACGCTGTCCATCCTCTGGGATAAAGGTTACCCCCTCTCACCTTAAACCCATACTACCCTCTAGTTCTGAATTTCCGTACGCTGTCCATCCTCTGGGATAAAGGTTACCCCCTCTCACCTTAAACCCGTACCCTATAGTTCTGAATTTCCATACACTGACCATCCTCTGGGATAAAGGTTACCCCCCCCTCTCACCTTAAACCCATACCCTCTAGTTCTGAATTTCCGTACACTGACCATCCTCTGGGATAAAGGTTACCCCCTCTCACCTTAAACCCATACTACCCTCTAGTTCTGAATTTCCGTACACTGACCATCCTCTGGGATAAAGGTTACCCCCCCCTCACCTTAAACCCGTACCCACTAGTTCTGAATTTCCGTACACTGACCATCCTCTGGGATAAAGGTTACCCCCTCTCACCTTAAACCCGTACCCTCTAGTTCTGAATTTCCATACACTGACCATCCTCTGGGATAAAGGTTACCCCCTCTCACCTTAAACCCGTACCCTCTAGTTCTGAATTTCCATACGCTGACCATCCTCTGGGATAAAGGTTACCCCCTCTCACCTTAAACCCGTACCCTCTAGTTCTGAATTTCCATACGCTGTCCATCCTCTGGGATAAAGGTTACCCCCCCCTCTCACCTTAAACCCGTACCCGCTAGTTCTGAATTTCCGTACACTGTCCATCCTCTGGGATAAAGGTTACCCCCTCTCACCTTAAACCCGTACCCTCTAGTTCTGAATTTCCATACGCTGTCCATCCTCTGGGATAAAGGTTACCCCCCCTCACCTTAAACCCGTACCCTCTAGTTCTGAATTTCCATACGCTGTCCATCCTCTGGGATAAAGGTTACCCCCCCTCACCTTAAACCCAAACCCGCTAGTTCTGAATTTCCGTACGCTGTCCATCCTCTGGGATAAAGGTTACCCCCTCTCACCTTAAACCTGTACTACCCTCTAGTTCTGAATTTCCGTACGCTGTCCATCCTCTGGGATAAAGGTTACCGCCTCTCACCTTAAACCCATACTACCCTCTAGTTCTGAATTTCCGTACGCTGTCCATCCTCTGGGATAAAGGTTACCCCCTCTCACCTTAAACCCATACTACCCTCTAGTTCTGAATTTCCGTACACTGACCATCCTCTGGGATAAAGGTTACCCCCTCTCACTTTAAACCCGTACCCTCTAGTTCTGAATTTCCGTACACTGTCCATCCTCTGGGATAAAGGTTACCCCCTCTCACCTTAAACCCGTACCCTCTAGTTCTGAATTTCCGTACACTGACCATCCTCTGGGATAAAGGTTACCCCCTCTCACCTTAAACCCATACCCTCTAGTTCTGAATTTCCGTACGCTGTCCATCCTCTGGGATAAAGGTTACCCCCTCTCACCTTAAACCCATACTACCCTCTAGTTCTGAATTTCCGTACGCTGTCCATCCTCTGGGATAAAGGTTACCCCCCCTCACCTTAAACCCGTACCCTCTAGTTCTGAATTTCCATACGCTGTCCATCCTCTGGGATAAAGGTTACCCCCCCTCACCTTAAACCCATACCCTCTAGTTCTGAATTTCCGTACACTGTCCATCCTCTGGGATAAAGGTTACCCCCTCTCACCTTAAACCCATACTACCCTCTAGTTCTGAATTTCCGTACGCTGTCCATCCTCTGGGATAAAGGTTACCCCCCCTCACCTTAAACCCAAACCCGCTAGTTCTGAATTTCCGTACGCTGTCCATCCTCTGGGATAAAGGTTACCCCCTCTCACCTTAAACCTGTACCCTGTAGTTCTGAATTTCCGTACACTGACCATCCTCTGGGATAAAGGTTACCCCCTCTCACCTTAAACCCATACTACCCTCTAGTTCTGAATTTCCGTACACTGACCATCCTCTGGGATAAAGGTTACCCCCTCTCACCTTAAACCTGTACCCTGTAGTTCTGAATTTCCGTATACTGACCATCCTCTGGGATAAAGGTTACCCCCTCTCACCTTAAACCCATACCCTCTAGTTCTGAATTTCCGTACACTGACCATCCTCTGGGATAAAGGTTACCCCCTCTCACCTTAAACCCATACTACCCTCTAGTTCTGAATTTCTGTACACTGTCCATCCTCTGGGATAAAGGTTACCCCCTCTCACCTTAAACCCATACTACCCTCTAGTTCTGAATTTCCATACACTGTCCATCCTCTGGGATAAAGGTTACCCCCTCTCACCTTAAACCCATACTACCCTATAGTTCTGAATTTCCGTACACTGACCATCCTCTGGGATAAAGGTTACCCCCTCTCACCTTAAACCCGTACCCTCTAGTTCTGAATTTCCATACACTGTCCATCCTCTGGGATAAAGGTTACCCCCCCTCACCTTAAACCCAAGCCCGCTAGTTTTGCATTTCCAAGTCCTGAGAGAAAAGACTGTGCGCATTCATCGTATTTATGCCCCTCATGATTTTATACACCTCTGTCAGGTCACCTCTCAGTCTCCTACGCTGCAAGAAATAAAGTCCCCACCTCCTCAACCACTCTTCAAAAGTCAGCTTGTGGAGTTCTGACAACCAACATTCCCTCTAATTTTTTTACAGTGACATGGACCAGCCACTGATTTGACCAGGAAATTTTTACATTGCCTGAAAACTGCATGGCACTTTAACTATTTTTTTTGTAATATGCATACATTTAATTTAATTTAAAAATTCTTATTAGATAATGATTTTTTTGAAAGATTGCTTACCCAGAAAGTCAGAATATAGAATTTTTCACATCAGACACACAGACCACAACTCACAACACAGGTAAACGGCATCAGGCCATCAAAAGAACTGAGGGCTCAATGGGAAAAATAAAATGTTTTGACTAGATGGCCTTGGCACTCAGCAGGCTGGCAGTTCATTAACAAAGAGCTACCAACTTCCACTCTGTGTTTATCATTACAATTTGCAACAGTACTATAACCTGAAACACTGATAATGTAAATACATTGAAGCTCTAAAATATTTCAAAGTAAAGATTGTGGTATGTTTATTATTTAGAAAATCTATGGATTATGTTCATTAACACATAATTAATTAGAGTATTTAAAAATAATATTAACATAATTTTAAAATTCTATTGACATTATATAAGAGAAATCTTCAGCTGTGCGGCCACCAAGGCTATGTGCATGGCAGCGTTTCAGTTACTGTGCTGCCATTTACCCATGCATCTCAGAGGGAACAGTGCTGACAACATCCTTGTAAATCTCCACTGCACTGATTTGTTCAAAGTTAGAAACATAGAAAACCTACAGCACAAAACAGGCCCTTCGGCCCACAAAGTTGTGCTGAACATGTCCTTACCTTAGAACTGCCTTGGCTTACCCAGAGTCCTCTATTTTTCTAAGCTCCATGTAGCCATCCAGGAGTCTCTTAAAAGACCCTATTGTATCCGCCTCCACCACCGTTGCTGGCAGCCCATTCCACGCACTCACCACTCTCTGTGTAAAAAACTTACCCCTGACATCTCCTCTGTACCTACTCCCCAGCACCTTAAACCTGTGCCCTCTCGTGCCAGCCATTTCAGCTCTGGGGAAAAGCCTATGACCATCCACACGATCAATGCCTCTCATCATCTTGTACACCTCTATCAGGTCACCTCTCATCCTCCGTCGCTCCAAGGAGAAAAGGCCGAGTTCACTCAACCTATTCTCATAAGGCATGCTCCCCAATCCAGGCAACATCCTTGTAAATCTCCTCTGCACCCTTTCTATGGCTTCCACATCCTTCCTGTAGTGAGGTGAACACAACTGAGCACAGTACTCCAAGTGGGGTCTGACCAGAGTCCTATATAGCTGCAACATTACCTTGAAGTAGGAAGTACATTTACTAAGTATGTAGACCATATACAACCTTGAGATTCATCTTTCTGCAGGCAGCCACAGAAACACAAAAGGACCATGAAAAACCACAGACCACAAAGACTGCCAAACACTCCACGTGCAAGAAAAGAACAAATCGTGCAGACACAACTAAAACAAGTAATCAGCAGAACATGAACTGCAGAGTCCCCGACAGTGCATCCACAGAGCCAGTTCAGCAATGTAGCCGGTCCGGGAGCTCGATGACTGCATCCACAGAGCCAGTTCAGCAATGTAGCCGGTCCGGGAGCCCGATGACTGCATCCACAGCCACACAGCCAGTTCAGCACTGTAGCCGGTCCGGGAGCCCGATGACTGCATCCACAGCCACAGAGCCAGTTCAGCACTGTAGCCGGTCCGGGAGCCCGATGACTGCATCCACAGAGCCAGTTCAGCAATGTAGCCGGTCCGGGAGCCCGATGACTGCATCCACATCCACACAGCCAGTTCAGCACTGTAGCCGGTCCGGGAGCCCGATGACTGCATCCACATCCACACAGCCAGTTCAGCACTGTAGCCGGTCCGGGAGCCCGATGACTGCATCCACAGCCACACAGCCAGTTCAGCACTGTAGCCGGTCCGGGAGCCCGATGACTGCATCCACAGCCACACAGCCAGTTCAGCACTGTAGCCGGTCCGGGAGCCCGATGACTGCATCCACAGCCACAGAGCCAGTTCAGCACTGTAGCCGGTCCGGGAGCCCGATGACTGCATCCACAGCCACACAGCCAGTTCAGCACTGTAGCCGGTCCGGGAGCCCGATGACTGCATCCACAGCCACAGAGCCAGTTCAGCACTGTAGCCGGTCCGGGAGCCCGATGACTGCATCCACAGCCACAGAGCCAGTTCAGCACTGTAGCCGGTCCGGGAGCCCGATGACTGCATCCACAGCCACAGAGCCAGTTCAGCACTGTAGCCGGTCCGGGAGCCCGATGACTGCATCCACAGCCACACAGCCAGTTCAGCACTGTAGCCGGTCCGGGAGCCCGATGACTGCATCCACAGCCACACAGCCAGTTCAGCACTGTAGCCGGTCCGGGAGCCCGATGACTGCATCCACAGCCACACAGCCAGTTCAGCACTGTAGCCGGTCCGGGAGCCCGATGACTGCATCCACAGCCACACAGCCAGTTCAGCACTGTAGCCGGTCCGGGAGCCCGATGACTGCATCCACAGCCACACAGCCAGTTCAGCACTGTAGCCGGTCCGGGAGCCCGATGACTGCATACACATCCACACAGCCAGTTCAGCACTGTAGCCGGTCCGGGAGCCCGATGACTGCATCCACAGAGCCAGTTCAGCAATGTAGCCGGTCCGGGAGCCCGATGACTGCATCCACATCCACACAGCCAGTTCAGCACTGTAGCCGGTCCGGGAGCCCGATGACTGCATCCACATCCACACAGCCAGTTCAGCACTGTAGCCGGTCCGGGAGCCCGATGACTGCAACCACAGCCACAGAGCCAGTTCAGCACTGTAGCCGGTCCGGGAGCCCGATGACTGCATCCACATCCACACAGCCAGTTCAGCACTGTAGCCGGTCCGGGAGCCCGATGACTGCATCCACATCCACACAGCCAGTTCAGCACTGTAGCCGGTCCGGGAGCCCGATGACTGCATCCACATCCACACAGCCAGTTCAGCACTGTAGCCGGTCCGGGAGCCCGATGACTGCATCCACATCCACACAGCCAGTTCAGCACTGTAGCCGGTCCGGGAGCCCGATGACTGCATCCACAGCCACACAGCCAGTTCAGAACTGTAGCCGGTCCGGGAGCCCGATGACTGCATCCACAGCCACACAGACAGTTCAGCACTGTAGCCGGTCCGGGAGCCCGATGACTGCATCCACATCCACACAGCCAGTTCAGCACTGTAGCCGGTCCGGGAGCCCGATGACTGCATCCACATCCACACAGCCAGTTCAGCACTGTAGCCGGTCCGGGAGCCCGATGACTGCATCCACATCCACACAGCCAGTTCAGCACTGTAGCCGGTCCGGGAGCCCGATGACTGCATCCACAGCCACACAGCCAGTTCAGAACTGTAGCCGGTCCGGGAGCCCGATGACTGCATCCACAGCCACACAGACAGTTCAGCACTGTAGCCGGTCCGGGAGCCCGATGACTGCATCCACAGCCACACAGCCAGTTCAGAACTGTAGCCGGTCCGGGAGCCCGATGACTGCATCCACAGCCACAGAGCCAGTTCAGCACTGTAGCCGGTCCGGGAGCCCGATGACTGCATCCACAGCCACACAGCCAGTTCAGCACTGTAGCCGGTCTGGGAGCCCGATGACTGCATCCACAGCCACACAGCCAGTTCAGCACTGTAGCCGGTCCGGGAGCCCGATGACTGCATCCACAGCCACACAGCCAGTTCAGCACTGTAGCCGGTCCGGGAGCCCGATGACTGCATCCACAGCCACAGAGCCAGTTCAGCACTGTAGCCGGTCCGGGAGCCCGATGACTGCATCCACAGCCACAGAGCCAGTTCAGCACTGTAGCCGGTCCGGGAGCCCGATGACTGCATCCACAGCCACAGAGCCAGTTCAGCACTGTAGCCGGTCCGGGAGCCCGATGACTGCATCCACAGCCACAGAGCCAGTTCAGCACTGTAGCCGGTCCGGGAGCCCGATGACTGCATCCACAGCCACAGAGCCAGTTCAGCACTGTAGCCGGTCCGGGAGCCCGATGACTGCATCCACAGCCACAGAGCCAGTTCAGCACTGTAGCCGGTCCGGGAGCCAGATGACTGCATCCACAGCCACACAGCCAGTTCAGCACTGTAGCCGGTCCGGGAGCCCGATGACTGCATCCACAGCCACACAGCCAGTTCAGCACTGTAGCCGGTCCGGGAGCCCGATGACTGCATCCACAGCCACACAGCCAGTTCAGCACTGTAGCCGGTCCGGGAGCCCGATGACTGCATCCACACAGCCAGTTCAGCACTGTAGCCGGTCCGGGAGCCCGATGACTGCATCCACACAGCCAGTTCAGCACTGTAGCCGGTCCGGGAGCCCGATGACTGCATCCACAGCCACACAGCCAGTTCAGCACTGTAGCCGGTCCGGGAGCCCGATGACTGCATCCACATCCACAGAGCCAGTTCAGCAATGTAGCCGGTCCGGGAGCCCGATGACTGCATCCACAGCCACAGAGCCAGTTCAGCACTGTAGCCGGTCCGGGAGCCCGATGACTGCATCCACAGCCACAGAGCCAGTTCAGCACTGTAGCCGGTCCGGGAGCCCGATGACTGCATCCACAGCCACAGAGCCAGTTCAGCACTGTAGCCGGTCCGGGAGCCCGATGACTGCATCCACAGCCACAGAGCCAGTTCAGCACTGTAGCCGGTCCGGGAGCCCGATGACTGCATCCACAGAGCCAATTCAGCACTGTAGCCGGTCCGGGAGCCAGATGACTGCATCCACAGCCACACAGCCAGTTCAGCACTGTAGCCGGTCCGGGAGCCCGATGACTGCATCCACAGCCACACAGCCAGTTCAGCACTGTAGCCGGTCCGGGAGCCCGATGACTGCATCCACAGCCACACAGCCAGTTCAGCACTGTAGCCGGTCCGGGAGCCCGATGACTGCATCCACACAGCCAGTTCAGCACTGTAGCCGGTCCGGGAGCCCGATGACTGCATCCACACAGCCAGTTCAGCACTGTAGCCGGTCCGGGAGCCCGATGACTGCATCCACAGCCACACAGCCAGTTCAGCACTGTAGCCGGTCCGGGAGCCCGATGACTGCATCCACATCCACACAGCCAGTTCAGCACTGTAGCCGGTCCGGGAGCCCAATGACTGCATCCACAGCCTCACAGCCAGTTCAGCACTGTAGCCAGTCCGGGAGCCCGATGACTGCATCCACAGCCACAGAGCCAGTTCAGCACTGTAGCCGGTCCGGGAGCCCGATGACTGCATCCACAGCCACACAGCCAGTTCAGCACTGTAGCCGGTCCGGGAGCCCGATGACTGCATCCACAGCCACAGAGCCAGTTCAGCACTGTAGCCGGTCCGGGAGCCCGATGACTGCATCCACATCCACAGAGCCAGTTCAGCACTGTAGCCGGTCCGGGAGCCCGATGACTGCATCCACAGCCACACAGCCAGTTCAGCACTGTAGCCGGTCCGGGAGCCCGATGACTGCATCCACAGCCACAGAGCCAGTTCAGCACTGTAGCCGGTCCGGGAGCCCGATGACTGCATCCACACAGCCAGTTCAGCACTGTAGCCGGTCCGGGAGCCCGATGACTGCATCCACACAGCCAGTTCAGCACTGTAGCCGGTCCGGGAGCCCGATGACTGCATCCACAGCCACAGAGCCAGTTCAGCACTGTAGCCGGTCCGGGAGCCCGATGACTGCATCCACACAACCAGTTCAGCACTGTAGCCGGTCCGGGAGCCCGATGACTGCATCCACAGCCACACAGCCAGTTCAGCACTGTAGCCGGTCCGGGAGCCCGATGACTGCATCCACATCCACACAGCCAGTTCAGCACTGTAGCCGGTCCGGGAGCCCGATGACTGCATCCACATCCACACAGCCAGTTCAGCACTGTAGCCGGTCCGGGAGCCCGATGACTGCATCCACAGCCACACAGCCAGTTCAGCACTGTAGCCGGTCCGGGAGCCCGATGACTGCATCCACAGCCACAGAGCCAGTTCAGCACTGTAGCCGGTCCGGGAGCCCGATGACTGCATCCACAGCCACACAGCCAGTTCAGCACTGTAGCCGGTCCGGGAGCCCGATGACTGCATCCACAGCCACACAGCCAGTTCAGCACTGTAGCCGGTCCGGGAGCCCGATGACTGCATCCACAGCCACACAGCCAGTTCAGAACTGTAGCCGGTCCGGGAGCCCGATGACTGCATCCACAGCCACAGAGCCAGTTCAGCACTGTAGCCGGTCCGGGAGCCCGATGACTGCATCCACAGCCACACAGCCAGTTCAGCACTGTAGCCGGTCCGGGAGCCCGATGACTGCATCCACAGCCACAGAGCCAGTTCAGCACTGTAGCCGGTCCGGGAGCCCGATGACTGCATCCACAGCCACACAGCCAGTTCAGCACTGTAGCCGGTCCGGGAGCCCGATGACTGCATCCACAGCCACAGAGCCAGTTCAGCACTGTAGCCGGTCTGGGAGCCCGATGACTGCATCCACAGCCACACAGCCAGTTCAGCACTGTAGCCGGTCCGGGAGCCCGATGACTGCATCCACAGCCACACAGCCAGTTCAGCACTGTAGCCGGTCCGGGAGCCCGATGACTGCATCCACAGCCACACAGCCAGTTCAGCACTGTAGCCGGTCCGGGAGCCCGATGACTGCATCCACAGAGCCAGTTCAGCACTGTAGCCGGTCCGGGAGCCCGATGACTGCATCCACAGCCACACAGCCAGTTCAGCACTGTAGCCGGTCCGGGTGCCCGATGACTGCATCCACAGCCACAGAGCCAGTTCAGCACTGTAGCCGGTCCGGGAGCCCGATGACTGCATCCACAGCCACACAGCCAGTTCAGCACTGTAGCCGGTCCGGGAGCCCGATGACTGCATCCACAGCCACACAGCCAGTTCAGCACTGTAGCCGGTCCGGGAGCCCGATGACTGCATCCACACAGCCAGTTCAGCACTGTAGCCGGTCCGGGAGCCCGATGACTGCATCCACAGCCACACAGCCAGTTCAGCACTGTAGCCGGTCCGGGAGCCCGATGACTGCATCCACAGCCACAGAGCCAGTTCAGCACTGTAGCCGGTCCGGGAGCCCGATGACTGCATCCACAGCCACAGAGCCAGTTCAGCACTATAGCCGGTCCGGGAGCCCGATGACTGCTTCCACAGCCACAGAGCCAGTTCAGCACTGTAGCCGGTCCAGGAGCCCGATGACTGCATCCACATCCACAGAGCCAGTTCAGCACTGTAGCCGGTCCGGGAGCCCGATGACTGCATCCACAGAGCCAGTTCAGCACTGTAGCCGGTCCGGGAGCCCGATGACTGCATCCACTTCCAAAGAGCCAGTTCAGCACTGTAGCCGGTCCGGGAGCCCGATGACTGCATCCACAGAGCCAGTTCAGCACTGTAGCCGGTCCGGGAGCCCGATGACTGCATCCACATCCACAGAGCCAGTTCAGCACTGTAGCCGGTCCGGGAGCCCGATGACTGCATCCACAGAGCCAGTTCAGCACTGTAGCCGGTCCGGGAGCCCGATGACTGCATCCACAGCCACAGAGCCAGTTCAGCACTGTAGCCGGTCCGGGAGCCCGATGACTGCATCCACACAGCCAGTTCAGCACTGTAGCCGGTCCGGGAGCCCGATGACTGCATCCACATCCACAGAGCCAGTTCAGCACTGTAGCAGGTCCGGGAGCCCGATGACTGCATCCACAGCCACAGAGCCAGTTCAGCACTGTAGCCGGTCCGGGAGCCCGATGACTGCATCCACAGCCACAGAGCCAGTTCAGCACTGTAGCCGGTCCGGGAGCCAGATGACTGCATCCACAGCCACACAGCCAGTTCAGCACTGTAGCCGGTCCGGGAGACCGATGACTGCATCCACAGCCACACAGCCAGTTCAGCACTGTAGCCGGTCCGGGAGCCCGATGACTGCATCCACAGCCACACAGCCAGTTCAGCACTGTAGCCGGTCCGGGAGCCCGATGACTGCATCCACATCCACACAGCCAGTTCAGCACTGTAGCCGGTCCGGGAGCCCGATGACTGCATCCACAGCCACACAGCCAGTTCAGCACTGTAGCCGGTCCGGGAGCCCGATGACTGCATCCACAGCCACAGAGCCATTTCAGCACTGTAGCCGGTCCGGGAGCCCGATGACTGCATCCACAGCCACAGAGCTATTTCAGCACTGTAGCCGGTCCGGGAGCCGGACAGTGCATCCACAGAGCCAGTTCAGCACTGTAGCCGGTCCGGGAGCCCGCTGACTGCATCCACAGCCACAGAGCCAGTTCAGCACTGTAGCCGGTCCGGGAGCCCGATGACTACATCCACAGAGCCAGTTCAGCACTGTAGCCGGTCCGGGAGCCCGATGACTGCATCCACAGAGCCAGTTCAGCACTGTAGCCAGTCCGGGAGCCCGATGACTGCATCCACAGCCACAGAGCCAGTTCAGCACTGTAGCCGGTCCGGGAGCCCGATGACTGCATCCACATCCACACAACCAGTTCAGCACTGTAGCCGGTCCGGGAGCCCGATGACTGCATCCACAGCCACAGAGCCAGTTCAGCACTGTAGCCGGTCCGGGAGCCCGATGACTGCATCCACATCCACAGAGCCAGTTCAGCACTGTAGCCGGTCCGGGAGCCCGATGACTGCATCCACAGAGCCAGTTCAGCACTGTAGCCAGTCCGGGAGCCCGATGACTGCATCCACAGCCACTGAGCCAGTTCAGCACTGTAGCCGGTCCGGGAGCCCGATGACTGCATCCACATCCACACAACCAGTTCAGCACTGTAGCCGGTCCGGGAGCCCGATGACTGCATCCACAGCCACAGAGCCAGTTCAGCACTGTAGCCGGTCCGGGAGCCCGATGACTGCATCCACATCCACAGAGCCAGTTCAGCACTGTAGCCGGTCCGGGAGCCCGCTGACTGCATCCACAGCCACAGAGCCAGTTCAGCACTGTAGCCGGTCCGGGAGCCCGATGACTGCATCCACAGAGCCAGTTCAGCACTGTAGCCGGTCCGGGAGCCCGATGACTGCATCCACAGAGCCAGTTCAGCACTGTAGCCGGTCTGGGAGCCCGATGACTGCATCCACAGCCACAGAGCCAGTTCAGCACTGTAGCCGGTCCGGGAGTCAGATGACTGCATCCACAGAGCCAGTTCAGCACTGTAGCCTGTCCGGGAGCCCGATGACTGCATCCACATCCACAGAGCCAGTTCAGCACTGTAGCCGGTCCGGGAGCCCGATGACTGCATCCACAGCCACACAGCCAGTTCAGCACTGTAGCCGGTCCGGGAGCCCGATGACTGCATCCACAGAGCCAGTTCAGCACTGTAGCCAGTCCGGGAGCCCGATGACTGCATCCACAGCCACAGAGCCAGTTCAGCACTGTAGCCGGTCCGGGAGCCCGATGACTGCATCCACATCCACACAACCAGTTCAGCACTGTAGCCGGTCCGGGAGCCCGATGACTGCATCCACAGCCACAGAGCCAGTTCAGCACTGTAGCCGGTCCGGGAGCCCGATGACTGCATCCACATCCACAGAGCCAGTTCAGCACTGTAGCCGGTCCGGGAGCCCGATGACTGCATCCACAGCCACAGAGCCAGTTCAGCACTGTAGCCAGTCCGGGAGCCCGATGACTGCATCCACAGCCACTGAGCCAGTTCAGCACTGTAGCCGGTCCGGGAGCCCGATGACTGCATCCACATCCACACAACCAGTTCAGCACTGTAGCCGGTCCGGGAGCCCGATGACTGCATCCACAGCCACAGAGCCAGTTCAGCACTGTAGCCGGTCCGGGAGCCCGATGACAGCATCCACATCCACAGAGCCAGTTCAGCACTGTAGCCGGTCCGGGAGCCCGCTGACTGCATCCACAGCCACAGAGCCAGTTCAGCACTGTAGCCGGTCCGGGAGCCCGATGACTGCATCCACAGAGCCAGTTCAGCACTGTAGCCGGTCCGGGAGCCCGATGACTGCATCCACAGAGCCAGTTCAGCACTGTAGCCGGTCCGGGAGCCCGATGACTGCATCCACAGCCACAGAGCCAGTTCAGCACTGTAGCCGGTCCGGGAGTCAGATGACTGCATCCACAGAGCCAGTTCAGCACTGTAGCCTGTCCGGGAGCCCGATGACTGCATCCACATCCACAGAGCCAGTTCAGCACTGTAGCCGGTCCGGGAGCCCGATGACTGCATCCACAGCCACAGAGCCAGTTCAGCACTGTAGCCGGTCCGGGAGCCCGATGACTGCATCCACAGCCACACAGCCAGTTCAGCACTGTAGCCGGTCCGGGAGCCCGATGACTGCATCCACTTCCAAAGAGCCAGTTCAGCACTGTAGCCGGTCCGGGAGCCCGATGACTGCATCCACAGAGCCAGTTCAGCACTGTAGCCGGTCCGGGAGCCCGATGACTGCATCCACATCCACAGAGCCAGTTCAGCACTGTAGCCGGTCCGGGAGCCCGATGACTGCATCCACAGAGCCAGTTCAGCACTGTAGCCGGTCCGGGAGCCCGATGACTGCATCCACAGCCACAGAGCCAGTTCAGCACTGTAGCCGGTCCGGGAGCCCGATGACTGCATCCACATCCACAGAGCCAGTTCAGCACTGTAGCCGGTCCGGGAGCCCGATGACTGCATCCACACAGCCAGTTCAGCACTGTAGCCGGTCCGGGAGCCCGATGACTGCATCCACATCCACAGAGCCAGTTCAGCACTGTAGCAGGTCCGGGAGCCCGATGACTGCATCCACAGCCACAGAGCCAGTTCAGCACTGTAGCCGGTCTGGGAGCCCGATGACTGCATCCACAGCCACAGAGCCAGTTCAGCACTGTAGCAGGTCCGGGAGCCAGATGACTGCATCCACAGCCACACAGCCAGTTCAGCACTGTAGCCGGTCCGGGAGCCCGATGACTGCATCCACAGCCACACAGCCAGTTCAGCACTGTAGCCGGTCCGGGAGCCCGATGACTGCATCCACAGCCACACAGCCAGTTCAGCACTGTAGCCGGACCGGGAGCCCGATGACTGCATCCACAGCCACACAGCCAGTTCAGCACTGTAGCCGGTCCGGGAGCCCGATGACTGCATCCACATCCACACAGCCAGTTCAGCACTGTAGCCGGTCCGGGAGCCCGATGACTGCATCCACAGCCACACAGCCAGTTCAGCACTGTAGCCGGTCCGGGAGCCCGATGACTGCATCCACAGCCACAGAGCCATTTCAGCACTGTAGCCGGTCCGGGAGCCCGATGACTGCATCCACAGCCACAGAGCTATTTCAGCACTGTAGCCGGTCCGGGAGCCGGACAGTGCATCCACAGAGCCAGTTCAGCACTGTAGCCGGTCCGGGAGCCCGATGACTGCATCCACAGAGCCAGTTCAGCACTGTAGCCGGTCCGGGAGCCCGATGACTGCATCCACAGAGCCAGTTCAGCACTGTAGCCGGTCCGGGAGCCCGATGACTGCATCCACAGAGCCAGTTCAGCACTGTAGCCAGTCCGGGAGCCCGATGACTGCATCCACAGCCACAGAGCCAGTTCAGCACTGTAGCCGGTCCGGGAGCCCGATGACTGCATCCACATCCACACAACCAGTTCAGCACTGTAGCCGGTCCGGGAGCCCGATGACTGCATCCACAGCCACAGAGCCAGTTCAGCACTGTAGCCGGTCCGGGAGCCCGATGACTGCATCCACATCCACAGAGCCAGTTCAGCACTGTAGCCGGTCCGGGAGCCCGATGACTGCATCCACAGAGCCAGTTCAGCACTGTAGCCAGTCCGGGAGCCCGATGACTGCATCCACAGCCACTGAGCCAGTTCAGCACTGTAGCCGGTCCGGGAGCCCGATGACTGCATCCACATCCACACAACCAGTTCAGCACTGTAGCCGGTCCGGGAGCCCGATGACTGCATCCACAGCCACAGAGCCAGTTCAGCACTGTAGCCGGTCCGGGAGCCCGATGACTGCATCCACATCCACAGAGCCAGTTCAGCACTGTAGCCGGTCCGGGAGCCCGCTGACTGCATCCACAGCCACAGAGCCAGTTCAGCACTGTAGCCGGTCCGGGAGCCCGATGACTGCATCCACAGAGCCAGTTCAGCACTGTAGCCGGTCCGGGAGCCCGATGACTGCATCCACAGAGCCAGTTCAGCACTGTAGCCGGTCCGGGAGCCCGATGACTGCATCCACAGCCACAGAGCCAGTTCAGCACTGTAGCCGGTCCGGGAGTCAGATGACTGCATCCACAGAGCCAGTTCAGCACTGTAGCCTGTCCGGGAGCCCGATGACTGCATCCACATCCACAGAGCCAGTTCAGCACTGTAGCCGGTCCGGGAGCCCGATGACTGCATCCACAGCCACAGAGCCAGTTCAGCACTGTAGCCGGTCCGGGAGCCCGATGACTGCATCCACAGCCACACAGCCAGTTCAGCACTGTAGCCGGTCCGGGAGCCCGATGACTGCATCCACAGCCACAGAGCCAGTTCAGAACTGTAGCCGGTCCGGGAGCCCGATGACTGCATCCACAGCCACACAGCCAGTTCAGCACTGTAGCCGGTCTGGGAGCCCGATGACTGCATCCACAGCCACAGAGCCAGTTCAGCACTGTAGCCGGTCCGGGAGCCCGATGACTGCTTCCACAGCCACACAGCCAGTTCAGCACTGTAGCCCGTCCGGGAGCCCGATGACTGCATCCACAGAGCCATTTCAGCACTGTAGCCGGTCCGGGAGCCCGATGACTGCATCCACAGCCACACAGCCAGTTCAGCACTGTAGCCGGTCCGGGAGCCCGATGACTGCATCCACAGAGCCATTTCAGCACTGTAGCCGGTCCGGGAGCATGATGACTGCATCCACAGCCACACAGCCAGTTCAGCACTGTAGCCGGTCCGGGAGCTCGATGACTGCATCCACAGAGCCATTTCAGCACTGTAGCCGGTCCGGGAGCCCGATGACTGCATCCACATCCACAGAGCCAGTTCAGCACTGTAGCCGGTCCGGGAGCCCGATGACTGCATCCACATCCACAGAGCCAGTTCAGCACTGTAGCCGGTCCGGGAGCCCGATGACTGCATCCACATCCACAGAGCCAGTTCAGCACTGTAGCCGGTCCGGGAGCCCGATGACTGCATCCACAGCCACAGAGCCAGTTCAGCACTGTAGCCAGTCCGGGAGCCCGATGACTGCATCCACAGCCACAGAGCCAGTTCAGCACTGTAGCCGGTCCGGGAGCCCGATGACTGCATCCACAGCCACAGAGCCAGTTCAGCACTGTAGCCGGTCCGGGAGCCCGATGACTGCATCCACAGAGCCAGTTCAGCACTGTAGCCGGTCCGGGAGCCCGATGACTGCATCCACATCCACAGAGCCAGTTCAGCACTGTAGCCGGTCCGGGAGCCCGATGACTGCATCCACAGAGCCAGTTCAGCACTGTAGCCGGTCCGGGAGCCCGATGACTGCATCCACAGCCACAGAGCCAGTTCAGCACTGTAGCCGGTCCGGGAGCCCGATGACTGCATCCACATCCACAGAGCCAGTTCAGCACTGTAGCCGGTCCGGGAGCCCGATGACTGCATCCACAGAGCCAGTTCAGCACTGTAGCCAGTCCGGGAGCCCGATGACTGCATCCACAGCCACTGAGCCAGTTCAGCACTGTAGCCGGTCCGGGAGCCCGATGACTGCATCCACATCCACACAACCAGTTCAGCACTGTAGCCGGTCCGGGAGCCCGATGACTGCATCCACAGTCACAGAGCCAGTTCAGCACTGTAGCCGGTCCGGGAGCCCGATGACTGCATCCACATCCACAGAGCCAGTTCAGCACTGTAGCCGGTCCGGGAGCCCGCTGACTGCATCCACAGCCACAGAGCCAGTTCAGCACTGTAGCCGGTCCGGGAGCCCGATGACTGCATCCACAGAGCCAGTTCAGCACTGTAGCCGGTCCGGGAGCCCGATGACTGCATCCACAGCCACAGAGCCAGTTCAGCACTGTAGCCGGTCTGGGAGCCCGATGACTGCATCCACAGCCACAGAGCCAGTTCAGCACTGTAGCCGGTCCGGGAGTCAGATGACTGCATCCACAGAGCCAGTTCAGCACTGTAGCCTGTCCGGGAGCCCGATGACTGCATCCACATCCACAGAGCCAGTTCAGCACTGTAGCAGGTCCGGGAGCCCGATGACTGCATCCACAGCCACAGAGCCAGTTCAGCACTGTAGCCGGTCCGGGAGCCCGATGACTGCATCCACAGCCACACAGCCAGTTCAGCACTGTAGCCGGTCCGGGAGCCCGATGACTGCATCCACAGAGCCAGTTCAGCACTGTAGCCAGTCCGGGAGCCCGATGACTGCATCCACAGCCACAGAGCCAGTTCAGCACTGTAGCCGGTCCGGGAGCCCGATGACTGCATCCACATCCACACAACCAGTTCAGCACTGTAGCCGGTCCGGGAGCCCGATGACTGCATCCACAGCCACAGAGCCAGTTCAGCACTGTAGCCGGTCCGGGAGCCCGATGACTGCATCCACATCCACAGAGCCAGTTCAGCACTGTAGCCGGTCCGGGAGCCCGATGACTGCATCCACAGCCACAGAGCCAGTTCAGCACTGTAGCCAGTCCGGGAGCTCGATGACTGCATCCACAGAGCCATTTCAGCACTGTAGCCGGTCCGGGAGCCCGATGACTGCATCCACATCCACAGAGCCAGTTCAGCACTGTAGCCGGTCCGGGAGCCCGATGACTGCATCCACATCCACAGAGCCAGTTCAGCACTGTAGCCGGTCCGGGAGCCCGATGACTGCATCCACATCCACAGAGCCAGTTCAGCACTGTAGCCGGTCCGGGAGCCCGATGACTGCATCCACAGCCACAGAGCCAGTTCAGCACTGTAGCCAGTCCGGGAGCCCGATGACTGCATCCACAGCCACAGAGCCAGTTCAGCACTGTAGCCGGTCCGGGAGCCCGATGACTGCATCCACAGCCACAGAGCCAGTTCAGCACTGTAGCCGGTCCGGGAGCCCGATGACTGCATCCACAGAGCCAGTTCAGCACTGTAGCCGGTCCGGGAGCCCGATGACTGCATCCACATCCACAGAGCCAGTTCAGCACTGTAGCCGGTCCGGGAGCCCGATGACTGCATCCACAGAGCCAGTTCAGCACTGTAGCCGGTCCGGGAGCCCGATGACTGCATCCACAGCCACAGAGCCAGTTCAGCACTGTAGCCGGTCCGGGAGCCCGATGACTGCATCCACATCCACAGAGCCAGTTCAGCACTGTAGCCGGTCCGGGAGCCCGATGACTGCATCCACAGAGCCAGTTCAGCACTGTAGCCAGTCCGGGAGCCCGATGACTGCATCCACAGCCACTGAGCCAGTTCAGCACTGTAGCCGGTCCGGGAGCTCGATGACTGCATCCACATCCACACAACCAGTTCAGCACTGTAGCCGGTCCGGGAGCCCGATGACTGCATCCACAGTCACAGAGCCAGTTCAGCACTGTAGCCGGTCCGGGAGCCCGATGACTGCATCCACATCCACAGAGCCAGTTCAGCACTGTAGCCGGTCCGGGAGCCCGCTGACTGCATCCACAGCCACAGAGCCAGTTCAGCACTGTAGCCGGTCCGGGAGCCCGATGACTGCATCCACAGAGCCAGTTCAGCACTGTAGCCGGTCCGGGAGCCCGATGACTGCATCCACAGCCACAGAGCCAGTTCAGCACTGTAGCCGGTCTGGGAGCCCGATGACTGCATCCACAGCCACAGAGCCAGTTCAGCACTGTAGCCGGTCCGGGAGTCAGATGACTGCATCCACAGAGCCAGTTCAGCACTGTAGCCTGTCCGGGAGCCCGATGACTGCATCCACATCCACAGAGCCAGTTCAGCACTGTAGCCGGTCCGGGAGCCCGATGACTGCATCCACAGCCACAGAGCCAGTTCAGCACTGTAGCCGGTCCGGGAGCCCGATGACTGCATCCACAGCCACACAGCCAGTTCAGCACTGTAGCCGGTCCGGGAGCCCGATGACTGCATCCACAGAGCCAGTTCAGCACTGTAGCCAGTCCGGGAGCCCGATGACTGCATCCACAGCCACAGAGCCAGTTCAGCACTGTAGCCGGTCCGGGAGCCCGATGACTGCATCCACATCCACACAACCAGTTCAGCACTGTAGCCGGTCCGGGAGCCCGATGACTGCATCCACAGCCACAGAGCCAGTTCAGCACTGTAGCCGGTCCGGGAGCCCGATGACTGCATCCACATCCACAGAGCCAGTTCAGCACTGTAGCCGGTCCGGGAGCCCGATGACTGCATCCACAGCCACAGAGCCAGTTCAGCACTGTAGCCAGTCCGGGAGCCCGATGACTGCATCCACAGCCACTGAGCCAGTTCAGCACTGTAGCCGGTCCGGGAGCCCGATGACTGCATCCACATCCACACAACCAGTTCAGCACTGTAGCCGGTCCGGGAGCCCGATGACTGCATCCACAGCCACAGAGCCAGTTCAGCACTGTAGCCGGTCCGGGAGCCCGATGACTGCATCCACATCCACAGAGCCAGTTCAGCACTGTAGCCGGTCCGGGAGCCCGCTGACTGCATCCACAGCCACAGAGCCAGTTCAGCACTGTAGCCGGTCCGGGAGCCCGATGACTGCATCCACAGAGCCAGTTCAGCACTGTAGCCGGTCCGGGAGCCCGATGACTGCATCCACAGAGCCAGTTCAGCACTGTAGCCGGTCCGGGAGCCCGATGACTGCATCCACAGCCACAGTGCCAGTTCAGCACTGTAGCCGGTCCGGGAGTCAGATGACTGCATCCACAGAGCCAGTTCAGCACTGTAGCCTGTCCGGGAGCCCGATGACTGCATCCACATCCACAGAGCCAGTTCAGCACTGTAGCCGGTCCGGGAGCCCGATGACTGCATCCACAGCCACAGAGCCAGTTCAGCACTGTAGCCGGTCCGGGAGCCCGATGACTGCATCCACAGCCACACAGCCAGTTCAGCACTGTAGCCGGTCCGGGAGCCCGATGACTGCATCCACTTCCAAAGAGCCAGTTCAGCACTGTAGCCGGTCCGGGAGCCCGATGACTGCATCCACAGAGCCAGTTCAGCACTGTAGCCGGTCCGGGAGCCCGATGACTGCATCCACATCCACAGAGCCAGTTCAGCACTGTAGCCGGTCCGGGAGCCCGATGACTGCATCCACAGAGCCAGTTCAGCACTGTAGCCGGTCCGGGAGCCCGATGACTGCATCCACAGCCACAGAGCCAGTTCAGCACTGTAGCCGGTCCGGGAGCCCGATGACTGCATCCACATCCACAGAGCCAGTTCAGCACTGTAGCCGGTCCGGGAGCCCGATGACTGCATCCACAGCCACAGAGCCAGTTCAGCACTGTAGCCGGTCCGGGAGCCCGATGACTGCATCCACATCCACAGAGCCAGTTCAGCACTGTAGCAGGTCCGGGAGCCCGATGACTGCATCCACAGCCACAGAGCCAGTTCAGCACTGTAGCCGGTCTGGGAGCCCGATGACTGCATCCACAGCCACAGAGCCAGTTCAGCACTGTAGCAGGTCCGGGAGCCAGATGACTGCATCCACAGCCACACAGCCAGTTCAGCACTGTAGCCGGTCCGGGAGCCCGATGACTGCATCCACAGCCACACAGCCAGTTCAGCACTGTAGCCGGTCCGGGAGCCCGATGACTGCATCCACAGCCACACAGCCAGTTCAGCACTGTAGCCGGACCGGGAGCCCGATGACTGCATCCACAGCCACACAGCCAGTTCAGCACTGTAGCCGGTCCGGGAGCCCGATGACTGCATCCACATCCACACAGCCAGTTCAGCACTGTAGCCGGTCCGGGAGCCCGATGACTGCATCCACAGCCACACAGCCAGTTCAGCACTGTAGCCGGTCCGGGAGCCCGATGACTGCATCCACAGCCACAGAGCCATTTCAGCACTGTAGCCGGTCCGGGAGCCCGATGACTGCATCCACAGCCACAGAGCTATTTCAGCACTGTAGCCGGTCCGGGAGCCGGACAGTGCATCCACAGAGCCAGTTCAGCACTGTAGCCGGTCCGGGAGCCCGATGACTGCATCCACAGAGCCAGTTCAGCACTGTAGCCGGTCCGGGAGCCCGATGACTGCATCCACAGAGCCAGTTCAGCACTGTAGCCGGTCCGGGAGCCCGATGACTGCATCCACAGAGCCAGTTCAGCACTGTAGCCAGTCCGGGAGCCCGATGACTGCATCCACAGCCACAGAGCCAGTTCAGCACTGTAGCCGGTCCGGGAGCCCGATGACTGCATCCACATCCACACAACCAGTTCAGCACTGTAGCCGGTCCGGGAGCCCGATGACTGCATCCACAGCCACAGAGCCAGTTCAGCACTGTAGCCGGTCCGGGAGCCCGATGACTGCATCCACATCCACAGAGCCAGTTCAGCACTGTAGCCGGTCCGGGAGCCCGATGACTGCATCCACAGAGCCAGTTCAGCACTGTAGCCAGTCCGGGAGCCCGATGACTGCATCCACAGCCACTGAGCCAGTTCAGCACTGTAGCCGGTCCGGGAGCCCGATGACTGCATCCACATCCACACAACCAGTTCAGCACTGTAGCCGGTCCGGGAGCCCGATGACTGCATCCACAGCCACAGAGCCAGATCAGCACTGTAGCCGGTCCGGGAGCCCGATGACTGCATCCACATCCACAGAGCCAGTTCAGCACTGTAGCCGGTCCGGGAGCCCGCTGACTGCATCCACAGCCACAGAGCCAGTTCAGCACTGTAGCCGGTCCGGGAGCCCGATGACTGCATCCACAGAGCCAGTTCAGCACTGTAGCCGGTCCGGGAGCCCGATGACTGCATCCACAGCCACACAGCCAGTTCAGCACTGTAGCCGGTCCGGGTGCCCGATGACTGCATCCACAGCCACAGAGCCAGTTCAGCACTGTAGCCGGTCCGGGAGCCCGATGACTGCATCCACAGCCACACAGCCAGTTCAGCACTGTAGCCGGTCCGGGAGCCCGATGACTGCATCCACAGCCACACAGCCAGTTCAGCACTGTAGCCGGTCCGGGAGCCCGATGACTGCATCCACACAGCCAGTTCAGCACTGTAGCCGGTCCGGGAGCCCGATGACTGCATCCACAGCCACACAGCCAGTTCAGCACTGTAGCCGGTCCGGGAGCCCGATGACTGCATCCACAGCCACAGAGCCAGTTCAGCACTGTAGCCGGTCCGGGAGCCCGATGACTGCATCCACAGCCACAGAGCCAGTTCAGCACTATAGCCGGTCCGGGAGCCCGATGACTGCTTCCACAGCCACAGAGCCAGTTCAGCACTGTAGCCGGTCCAGGAGCCCGATGACTGCATCCACATCCACAGAGCCAGTTCAGCACTGTAGCCGGTCCGGGAGCCCGATGACTGCATCCACAGAGCCAGTTCAGCACTGTAGCCGGTCCGGGAGCCCGATGACTGCATCCACTTCCAAAGAGCCAGTTCAGCACTGTAGCCGGTCCGGGAGCCCGATGACTGCATCCACAGAGCCAGTTCAGCACTGTAGCCGGTCCGGGAGCCCGATGACTGCATCCACATCCACAGAGCCAGTTCAGCACTGTAGCCGGTCCGGGAGCCCGATGACTGCATCCACAGAGCCAGTTCAGCACTGTAGCCGGTCCGGGAGCCCGATGACTGCATCCACAGCCACAGAGCCAGTTCAGCACTGTAGCCGGTCCGGGAGCCCGATGACTGCATCCACATCCACAGAGCCAGTTCAGCACTGTAGCCGGTCCGGGAGCCCGATGACTGCATCCACACAGCCAGTTCAGCACTGTAGCCGGTCCGGGAGCCCGATGACTGCATCCACATCCACAGAGCCAGTTCAGCACTGTAGCAGGTCCGGGAGCCCGATGACTGCATCCACAGCCACAGAGCCAGTTCAGCACTGTAGCCGGTCCGGGAGCCCGATGACTGCATCCACAGCCACAGAGCCAGTTCAGCACTGTAGCCGGTCCGGGAGCCAGATGACTGCATCCACAGCCACACAGCCAGTTCAGCACTGTAGCCGGTCCGGGAGCCCGATGACTGCATCCACAGCCACACAGCCAGTTCAGCACTGTAGCCGGTCCGGGAGCCCGATGACTGCATCCACAGCCACACAGCCAGTTCAGCACTGTAGCCGGTCCGGGAGCCCGATGACTGCATCCACATCCACACAGCCAGTTCAGCACTGTAGCCGGTCCGGGAGCCCGATGACTGCATCCACAGCCACACAGCCAGTTCAGCACTGTAGCCGGTCCGGGAGCCCGATGACTGCATCCACAGCCACAGAGCCATTTCAGCACTGTAGCCGGTCCGGGAGCCCGATGACTGCATCCACAGCCACAGAGCTATTTCAGCACTGTAGCCGGTCCGGGAGCCGGACAGTGCATCCACAGAGCCAGTTCAGCACTGTAGCCGGTCCGGGAGCCCGCTGACTGCATCCACAGCCACAGAGCCAGTTCAGCACTGTAGCCGGTCCGGGAGCCCGATGACTACATCCACAGAGCCAGTTCAGCACTGTAGCCGGTCCGGGAGCCCGATGACTGCATCCACAGAGCCAGTTCAGCACTGTAGCCAGTCCGGGAGCCCGATGACTGCATCCACAGCCACAGAGCCAGTTCAGCACTGTAGCCGGTCCGGGAGCCCGATGACTGCATCCACATCCACACAACCAGTTCAGCACTGTAGCCGGTCCGGGAGCCCGATGACTGCATCCACAGCCACAGAGCCAGTTCAGCACTGTAGCCGGTCCGGGAGCCCGATGACTGCATCCACATCCACAGAGCCAGTTCAGCACTGTAGCCGGTCCGGGAGCCCGATGACTGCATCCACAGAGCCAGTTCAGCACTGTAGCCAGTCCGGGAGCCCGATGACTGCATCCACAGCCACTGAGCCAGTTCAGCACTGTAGCCGGTCCGGGAGCCCGATGACTGCATCCACATCCACACAACCAGTTCAGCACTGTAGCCGGTCCGGGAGCCCGATGACTGCATCCACAGCCACAGAGCCAGTTCAGCACTGTAGCCGGTCCGGGAGCCCGATGACTGCATCCACATCCACAGAGCCAGTTCAGCACTGTAGCCGGTCCGGGAGCCCGCTGACTGCATCCACAGCCACAGAGCCAGTTCAGCACTGTAGCCGGTCCGGGAGCCCGATGACTGCATCCACAGAGCCAGTTCAGCACTGTAGCCGGTCCGGGAGCCCGATGACTGCATCCACAGAGCCAGTTCAGCACTGTAGCCGGTCTGGGAGCCCGATGACTGCATCCACAGCCACAGAGCCAGTTCAGCACTGTAGCCGGTCCGGGAGTCAGATGACTGCATCCACAGAGCCAGTTCAGCACTGTAGCCTGTCCGGGAGCCCGATGACTGCATCCACATCCACAGAGCCAGTTCAGCACTGTAGCCGGTCCGGGAGCCCGATGACTGCATCCACAGCCACACAGCCAGTTCAGCACTGTAGCCGGTCCGGGAGCCCGATGACTGCATCCACAGAGCCAGTTCAGCACTGTAGCCAGTCCGGGAGCCCGATGACTGCATCCACAGCCACAGAGCCAGTTCAGCACTGTAGCCGGTCCGGGAGCCCGATGACTGCATCCACATCCACACAACCAGTTCAGCACTGTAGCCGGTCCGGGAGCCCGATGACTGCATCCACAGCCACAGAGCCAGTTCAGCACTGTAGCCGGTCCGGGAGCCCGATGACTGCATCCACATCCACAGAGCCAGTTCAGCACTGTAGCCGGTCCGGGAGCCCGATGACTGCATCCACAGCCACAGAGCCAGTTCAGCACTGTAGCCAGTCCGGGAGCCCGATGACTGCATCCACAGCCACTGAGCCAGTTCAGCACTGTAGCCGGTCCGGGAGCCCGATGACTGCATCCACATCCACACAACCAGTTCAGCACTGTAGCCGGTCCGGGAGCCCGATGACTGCATCCACAGCCACAGAGCCAGTTCAGCACTGTAGCCGGTCCGGGAGCCCGATGACTGCATCCACATCCACAGAGCCAGTTCAGCACTGTAGCCGGTCCGGGAGCCCGCTGACTGCATCCACAGCCACAGAGCCAGTTCAGCACTGTAGCCGGTCCGGGAGCCCGATGACTGCATCCACAGAGCCAGTTCAGCACTGTAGCCGGTCCGGGAGCCCGATGACTGCATCCACAGAGCCAGTTCAGCACTGTAGCCGGTCCGGGAGCCCGATGACTGCATCCACAGCCACAGAGCCAGTTCAGCACTGTAGCCGGTCCGGGAGTCAGATGACTGCATCCACAGAGCCAGTTCAGCACTGTAGCCTGTCCGGGAGCCCGATGACTGCATCCACATCCACAGAGCCAGTTCAGCACTGTAGCCGGTCCGGGAGCCCGATGACTGCATCCACAGCCACAGAGCCAGTTCAGCACTGTAGCCGGTCCGGGAGCCCGATGACTGCATCCACAGCCACACAGCCAGTTCAGCACTGTAGCCGGTCCGGGAGCCCGATGACTGCATCCACTTCCAAAGAGCCAGTTCAGCACTGTAGCCGGTCCGGGAGCCCGATGACTGCATCCACAGAGCCAGTTCAGCACTGTAGCCGGTCCGGGAGCCCGATGACTGCATCCACATCCACAGAGCCAGTTCAGCACTGTAGCCGGTCCGGGAGCCCGATGACTGCATCCACAGAGCCAGTTCAGCACTGTAGCCGGTCCGGGAGCCCGATGACTGCATCCACAGCCACAGAGCCAGTTCAGCACTGTAGCCGGTCCGGGAGCCCGATGACTGCATCCACATCCACAGAGCCAGTTCAGCACTGTAGCCGGTCCGGGAGCCCGATGACTGCATCCACACAGCCAGTTCAGCACTGTAGCCGGTCCGGGAGCCCGATGACTGCATCCACATCCACAGAGCCAGTTCAGCACTGTAGCAGGTCCGGGAGCCCGATGACTGCATCCACAGCCACAGAGCCAGTTCAGCACTGTAGCCGGTCTGGGAGCCCGATGACTGCATCCACAGCCACAGAGCCAGTTCAGCACTGTAGCAGGTCCGGGAGCCAGATGACTGCATCCACAGCCACACAGCCAGTTCAGCACTGTAGCCGGTCCGGGAGCCCGATGACTGCATCCACAGCCACACAGCCAGTTCAGCACTGTAGCCGGTCCGGGAGCCCGATGACTGCATCCACAGCCACACAGCCAGTTCAGCACTGTAGCCGGACCGGGAGCCCGATGACTGCATCCACAGCCACACAGCCAGTTCAGCACTGTAGCCGGTCCGGGAGCCCGATGACTGCATCCACATCCACACAGCCAGTTCAGCACTGTAGCCGGTCCGGGAGCCCGATGACTGCATCCACAGCCACACAGCCAGTTCAGCACTGTAGCCGGTCCGGGAGCCCGATGACTGCATCCACAGCCACAGAGCCATTTCAGCACTGTAGCCGGTCCGGGAGCCCGATGACTGCATCCACAGCCACAGAGCTATTTCAGCACTGTAGCCGGTCCGGGAGCCGGACAGTGCATCCACAGAGCCAGTTCAGCACTGTAGCCGGTCCGGGAGCCCGATGACTGCATCCACAGCCACAGAGCCAGTTCAGCACTGTAGCCGGTCCGGGAGCCCGATGACTGCATCCACAGAGCCAGTTCAGCACTGTAGCCGGTCCGGGAGCCCGATGACTGCATCCACAGAGCCAGTTCAGCACTGTAGCCAGTCCGGGAGCCCGATGACTGCATCCACAGCCACAGAGCCAGTTCAGCACTGTAGCCGGTCCGGGAGCCCGATGACTGCATCCACATCCACACAACCAGTTCAGCACTGTAGCCGGTCCGGGAGCCCGATGACTGCATCCACAGCCACAGAGCCAGTTCAGCACTGTAGCCGGTCCGGGAGCCCGATGACTGCATCCACATCCACAGAGCCAGTTCAGCACTGTAGCCGGTCCGGGAGCCCGATGACTGCATCCACAGAGCCAGTTCAGCACTGTAGCCAGTCCGGGAGCCCGATGACTGCATCCACAGCCACTGAGCCAGTTCAGCACTGTAGCCGGTCCGGGAGCCCGATGACTGCATCCACATCCACACAACCAGTTCAGCACTGTAGCCGGTCCGGGAGCCCGATGACTGCATCCACAGCCACAGAGCCAGTTCAGCACTGTAGCCGGTCCGGGAGCCCGATGACTGCATCCACATCCACAGAGCCAGTTCAGCACTGTAGCCGGTCCGGGAGCCCGCTGACTGCATCCACAGCCACAGAGCCAGTTCAGCACTGTAGCCGGTCCGGGAGCCCGATGACTGCATCCACAGAGCCAGTTCAGCACTGTAGCCGGTCCGGGAGCCCGATGACTGCATCCACAGAGCCAGTTCAGCACTGTAGCCGGTCCGGGAGCCCGATGACTGCATCCACAGCCACAGAGCCAGTTCAGCACTGTAGCCGGTCCGGGAGTCAGATGACTGCATCCACAGAGCCAGTTCAGCACTGTAGCCTGTCCGGGAGCCCGATGACTGCATCCACATCCACAGAGCCAGTTCAGCACTGTAGCCGGTCCGGGAGCCCGATGACTGCATCCACAGCCACAGAGCCAGTTCAGCACTGTAGCCGGTCCGGGAGCCCGATGACTGCATCCACAGCCACACAGCCAGTTCAGCACTGTAGCCGGTCCGGGAGCCCGATGACTGCATCCACAGCCACAGAGCCAGTTCAGAACTGTAGCCGGTCCGGGAGCCCGATGACTGCATCCACAGCCACACAGCCAGTTCAGCACTGTAGCCGGTCTGGGAGCCCGATGACTGCATCCACAGCCACAGAGCCAGTTCAGCACTGTAGCCGGTCCGGGAGCCCGATGACTGCTTCCACAGCCACACAGCCAGTTCAGCACTGTAGCCCGTCCGGGAGCCCGATGACTGCATCCACAGAGCCATTTCAGCACTGTAGCCGGTCCGGGAGCCCGATGACTGCATCCACAGCCACACAGCCAGTTCAGCACTGTAGCCGGTCCGGGAGCCCGATGACTGCATCCACAGAGCCATTTCAGCACTGTAGCCGGTCCGGGAGCCCGATGACTGCATCCACAGCCACACAGCCAGTTCAGCACTGTAGCCGGTCCGGGAGCTCGATGACTGCATCCACAGAGCCATTTCAGCACTGTAGCCGGTCCGGGAGCCCGATGACTGCATCCACATCCACAGAGCCAGTTCAGCACTGTAGCCGGTCCGGGAGCCCGATGACTGCATCCACATCCACAGAGCCAGTTCAGCACTGTAGCCGGTCCGGGAGCCCGATGACTGCATCCACATCCACAGAGCCAGTTCAGCACTGTAGCCGGTCCGGGAGCCCGATGACTGCATCCACAGCCACAGAGCCAGTTCAGCACTGTAGCCGGTCCGGGAGCCCGATGACTGCATCCACAGCCACAGAGCCAGTTCAGCACTGTAGCCGGTCCGGGAGCCCGATGACTGCATCCACAGAGCCAGTTCAGCACTGTAGCCGGTCCGGGAGCCCGATGACTGCATCCACATCCACAGAGCCAGTTCAGCACTGTAGCCGGTCCGGGAGCCCGATGACTGCATCCACAGAGCCAGTTCAGCACTGTAGCCGGTCCGGGAGCCCGATGACTGCATCCACAGCCACAGAGCCAGTTCAGCACTGTAGCCGGTCCGGGAGCCCGATGACTGCATCCACATCCACAGAGCCAGTTCAGCACTGTAGCCGGTCCGGGAGCCCGATGACTGCATCCACAGAGCCAGTTCAGCACTGTAGCCAGTCCGGGAGCCCGATGACTGCATCCACAGCCACTGAGCCAGTTCAGCACTGTAGCCGGTCCGGGAGCCCGATGACTGCATCCACATCCACACAACCAGTTCAGCACTGTAGCCGGTCCGGGAGCCCGATGACTGCATCCACAGCCACAGAGCCAGTTCAGCACTGTAGCCGGTCCGGGAGCCCGATGACTGCATCCACATCCACAGAGCCAGTTCAGCACTGTAGCCGGTCCGGGAGCCCGCTGACTGCATCCACAGCCACAGAGCCAGTTCAGCACTGTAGCCGGTCCGGGAGCCCGATGACTGCATCCACAGAGCCAGTTCAGCACTGTAGCCGGTCCGGGAGCCCGATGACTGCATCCACAGCCACAGAGCCAGTTCAGCACTGTAGCCGGTCTGGGAGCCCGATGACTGCATCCACAGCCACAGAGCCAGTTCAGCACTGTAGCCGGTCCGGGAGTCAGATGACTGCATCCACAGAGCCAGTTCAGCACTGTAGCCTGTCCGGGAGCCCGATGACTGCATCCACATCCACAGAGCCAGTTCAGCACTGTAGCCGGTCCGGGAGCCCGATGACTGCATCCACAGCCACAGAGCCAGTTCAGCACTGTAGCCGGTCCGGGAGCCCGATGACTGCATCCACAGCCACACAGCCAGTTCAGCACTGTAGCCGGTCCGGGAGCCCGATGACTGCATCCACAGAGCCAGTTCAGCACTGTAGCCAGTCCGGGAGCCCGATGACTGCATCCACAGCCACAGAGCCAGTTCAGCACTGTAGCCGGTCCGGGAGCCCGATGACTGCATCCACATCCACACAACCAGTTCAGCACTGTAGCCGGTCCGGGAGCCCGATGACTGCATCCACAGCCACAGAGCCAGTTCAGCACTGTAGCCGGTCCGGGAGCCCGATGACTGCATCCACATCCACAGAGCCAGTTCAGCACTGTAGCCGGTCCGGGAGCCCGATGACTGCATCCACAGCCACAGAGCCAGTTCAGCACTGTAGCCAGTCCGGGAGCCCGATGACTGCATCCACTGCCACTGAGCCAGTTCAGCACTGTAGCCGGTCCGGGAGCCCGATGACTGCATCCACATCCACACAACCAGTTCAGCACTGTAGCCGGTCCGGGAGCCCGATGACTGCATCCACAGCCACAGAGCCAGTTCAGCACTGTAGCCGGTCCGGGAGCCCGATGACTGCATCCACATCCACAGAGCCAGTTCAGCACTGTAGCCGGTCCGGGAGCCCGCTGACTGCATCCACAGCCACAGAGCCAGTTCAGCACTGTAGCCGGTCCGGGAGCCCGATGACTGCATCCACAGAGCCAGTTCAGCACTGTAGCCGGTCCGGGAGCCCGATGACTGCATCCACAGAGCCAGTTCAGCACTGTAGCCGGTCCGGGAGCCCGATGACTGCATCCACAGCCACAGTGCCAGTTCAGCACTGTAGCCGGTCCGGGAGTCAGATGACTGCATCCACAGAGCCAGTTCAGCACTGTAGCCTGTCCGGGAGCCCGATGACTGCATCCACATCCACAGAGCCAGTTCAGCACTGTAGCCGGTCCGGGAGCCCGATGACTGCATCCACAGCCACAGAGCCAGTTCAGCACTGTAGCCGGTCCGGGAGCCCGATGACTGCATCCACAGCCACACAGCCAGTTCAGCACTGTAGCCGGTCCGGGAGCCCGATGACTGCATCCACTTCCAAAGAGCCAGTTCAGCACTGTAGCCGGTCCGGGGGCCCGATGACTGCATCCACAGAGCCAGTTCAGCACTGTAGCCGGTCCGGGAGCCCGATGACTGCATCCACATCCACAGAGCCAGTTCAGCACTGTAGCCGGTCCGGGAGCCCGATGACTGCATCCACAGAGCCAGTTCAGCACTTCAGCCGGTCCGGGAGCCCGATGACTGCATCCACAGCCACAGAGCCAGTTCAGCACTGTAGCCGGTCCGGGAGCCCGATGACTGCATCCACATCCACAGAGCCAGTTCAGCACTGTAGCCGGTCCGGGAGCCCGATGACTGCATCCACAGCCACAGAGCCAGTTCAGCACTGTAGCCGGTCCGGGAGCCCGATGACTGCATCCACATCCACAGAGCCAGTTCAGCACTGTAGCAGGTCCGGGAGCCCGATGACTGCATCCACAGCCACAGAGCCAGTTCAGCACTGTAGCCGGTCTGGGAGCCCGATGACTGCATCCACAGCCACAGAGCCAGTTCAGCACTGTAGCAGGTCCGGGAGCCAGATGACTGCATCCACAGCCACACAGCCAGTTCAGCACTGTAGCCGGTCCGGGAGCCCGATGACTGCATCCACAGCCACACAGCCAGTTCAGCACTGTAGCCGGTCCGGGAGCCCGATGACTGCATACACAGCCACACAGCCAGTTCAGCACTGTAGCCGGACCGGGAGCCCGATGACTGCATCCACAGCCACACAGCCAGTTCAGCACTGTAGCCGGTCCGGGAGCCCGATGACTGCATCCACATCCACACAGCCAGTTCAGCACTGTAGCCGGTCCGGGAGCCCGATGACTGCATCCACAGCCACACAGCCAGTTCAGCACTGTAGCCGGTCCGGGAGCCCGATGACTGCATCCACAGCCACAGAGCCATTTCAGCACTGTAGCCGGTCCGGGAGCCCGATGACTGCATCCACAGCCACAGAGCTATTTCAGCACTGTAGCCGGTCCGGGAGCCGGACAGTGCATCCACAGAGCCAGTTCAGCACTGTAGCCGGTCCGGGAGCCCGATGACTGCATCCACAGAGCCAGTTCAGCACTGTAGCCGGTCCGGGAGCCCGATGACTGCATCCACAGAGCCAGTTCAGCACTGTAGCCGGTCCGGGAGCCCGATGACTGCATCCACAGAGCCAGTTCAGCACTGTAGCCAGTCCGGGAGCCCGATGACTGCATCCACAGCCACAGAGCCAGTTCAGCACTGTAGCCGGTCCGGGAGCCCGATGACTGCATCCACATCCACACAACCAGTTCAGCACTGTAGCCGGTCCGGGAGCCCGATGACTGCATCCACAGCCACAGAGTCAGTTCAGCACTGTAGCCGGTCCGGGAGCCCGATGACTGCATCCACATCCACAGAGCCAGTTCAGCACTGTAGCCGGTCCGGGAGCCCGATGACTGCATCCACAGAGCCAGTTCAGCACTGTAGCCAGTCCGGGAGCCCGATGACTGCATCCACAGCCACTGAGCCAGTTCAGCACTGTAGCCGGTCCGGGAGCCCGATGACTGCATCCACATCCACACAACCAGTTCAGCACTGTAGCCGGTCCGGGAGCCCGATGACTGCATCCACAGCCACAGAGCCAGATCAGCACTGTAGCCGGTCCGGGAGCCCGATGACTGCATCCACATCCACAGAGCCAGTTCAGCACTGTAGCCGGTCCGGGAGCCCGCTGACTGCATCCACAGCCACAGAGCCAGTTCAGCACTGTAGCCGGTCCGGGAGCCCGATGACTGCATCCACAGAGCCAGTTCAGCACTGTAGCCGGTCCGGGAGCCCGATGACTGCATCCACAGAGCCAGTTCAGCACTGTAGCCGGTCCGGGAGCCCGATGACTGCATCCACAGCCACAGAGCCAGTTCAGCACTGTAGCCGGTCCGGGAGTCAGATGACTGCATCCACAGAGCCAGTTCAGCACTGTAGCCTGTCCGGGAGCCCGATGACTGCATCCACATCCACAGAGCCAGTTCAGCACTGTAGCCGGTCCGGGAGCCCGATGACTGCATCCACAGCCACAGAGCCAGTTCAGCACTGTAGCCGGTCCGGGAGCCCGATGACTGCATCCACAGCCACACAGCCAGTTCAGCACTGTAGCCGGTCCGGGAGCCCGATGACTGCATCCACAGCCACAGAGCCAGTTCAGAACTGTAGCCGGTCCGGGAGCCCGATGACTGCATCCACAGCCACACAGCCAGTTCAGCACTGTAGCCGGTCTGGGAGCCCGATGACTGCATCCACAGCCACAGAGCCAGTTCAGCACTGTAGCCGGTCCGGGAGCCCGATGACTGCTTCCACAGCCACACAGCCAGTTCAGCACTGTAGCCCGTCCGGGAGCCCGATGACTGCATCCACAGAGCCATTTCAGCACTGTAGCCGGTCCGGGAGCCCGATGACTGCATCCACAGCCACACAGCCAGTTCAGCACTGTAGCCGGTCCGGGAGCCCGATGACTGCATCCACAGAGCCATTTCAGCACTGTAGCCGGTCCGGGAGCCCGATGACTGCATCCACAGCCACACAGCCAGTTCAGCACTGTAGCCGGTCCGGGAGCTCGATGACTGCATCCACAGAGCCATTTCAGCACTGTAGCCGGTCCGGGAGCCCGATGACTGCATCCACATCCACAGAGCCAGTTCAGCACTGTAGCCGGTCCGGGAGCCCGATGACTGCATCCACATCCACAGAGCCAGTTCAGCACTGTAGCCGGTCCGGGAGCCCGATGACTGCATCCACATCCACAGAGCCAGTTCAGCACTGTAGCCGGTCCGGGAGCCCGATGACTGCATCCACAGCCACAGAGCCAGTTCAGCACTGTAGCCCGTCCGGGAGCCCGATGACTGCATCCACAGCCACAGAGCCAGTTCAGCACTGTAGCCGGTCCGGGAGCCCGATGACTGCATCCACAGCCACAGAGCCAGTTCAGCACTGTAGCCGGTCCGGGAGCCCGATGACTGCATCCACAGAGCCAGTTCAGCACTGTAGCCGGTCCGGGAGCCCGATGACTGCATCCACATCCACAGAGCCAGTTCAGCACTGTAGCCGGTCCGGGAGCCCGATGACTGCATCCACAGAGCCAGTTCAGCACTGTAGCCGGTCTGGGAGCCCGATGACTGCATCCACAGCCACAGAGCCAGTTCAGCACTGTAGCCGGTCCGGGAGCCCGATGACTGCATCCACATCCACAGAGCCAGTTCAGCACTGTAGCCGGTCCGGGAGCCCGATGACTGCATCCACACAGCCAGTTCAGCACTGTAGCCGGTCCGGGAGCCCGATGACTGCATCCACATCCACAGAGCCAGTTCAGCACTGTAGCAGGTCCGGGAGCCCGATGACTGCATCCACAGCCACACAGCCAGTTCAGCACTGTAGCCGGTCCGGGAGCCCGATGACTGCATCCACAGAGCCAGTTCAGCACTGTAGCCGGTCCGGGAGCCCGATGACTGCATCCACAGCCACACAGCCATTTCAGCACTGTAGCCGGTCCGGGAGCCCGATGACTGCATCCACAGCCACAGAGCTATTTCAGCACTGTAGCCGGTCCGGGAGCCGGACAGTGCATCCACAGAGCCAGTTCAGCACTGTAGCCGGTCCGGGAGCCCGATGACTGCATCCACAGCCACACAGCCATTTCAGCACTGTAGCCGGTCCGGGAGCCCGATGACTGCATCCACAGCCACAGAGCTATTTCAGCACTGTAGCCGGTCCGGGAGCCGGACAGTGCATCCACAGAGCCAGTTCAGCACTGTAGCCGGTCCGGGAGCCCGATGACTGCATCCACAGAGCCAGTTCAGCACTGTAGCCGGTCCGGGAGCCCGATGACTGCATCCACAGAGCCACTTCAGCACTGTAGCCGGTCCGGGAGCCCGATGACTGCATCCACAGAGCCAGTTCAGCACTGTAGCCAGTCCGGGAGCCCGATGACTGCATCCACAGCCACAGAGCCAGTTCAGCACTGTAGCCGGTCCGGGAGCCCGATGACTGCATCCACATCCACACAACCAGTTCAGCACTGTAGCCGGTCCGGGAGCCCGATGACTGCATCCACAGCCACAGAGCCAGTTCAGCACTGTAGCCGGTCCGGGAGCCCGATGACTGCATCCACATCCACAGAGCCAGTTCAGCACTGTAGCCGGTCCGGGAGCCCGATGACTGCATCCACAGCCACAGAGCCAGTTCAGCACTGTAGCCAGTCCGGGAGCCCGATGACTGCATCCACAGCCACTGAGCCAGTTCAGCACTGTAGCCGGTCCGGGAGCCCGATGACTGCATCCACATCCACACAACCAGTTCAGCACTGTAGCCGGTCCGGGAGCCCGATGACTGCATCCACATGCACAGAGCCAGTTCAGCACTGTAGCCGGTCCGGGAGCCCGATGACTGCATCCACAGAGCCAGTTCAGCACTGTAGCCAGTCCGGGAGCCCGATGACTGCATCCACAGCCACTGAGCCAGTTCAGCACTGTAGCCGGTCCGGGAGCCCGATGACTGCATCCACATCCACACAACCAGTTCAGCACTGTAGCCGGTCCGGGAGCCCGATGACTGCATCCACAGCCACAGAGCCAGTTCAGCACTGTAGCCGGTCCGGGAGCCCGATGACTGCATCCACATCCACAGAGCCAGTTCAGCACTGTAGCCGGTCCGGGAGCCCGCTGACTGCATCCACAGCCACAGAGCCAGTTCAGCACTGTAGCCGGTCCGGGAGCCCGATGACTGCATCCACAGAGCCAGTTCAGCACTGTAGCCGGTCCGGGAGCCCGATGACTGCATCCACAGAGCCAGTTCAGCACTGTAGCCGGTCCGGGAGCCCGATGACTGCATCCACAGCCACAGAGCCAGTTCAGCACTGTAGCCGGTCCGGGAGTCAGATGACTGCATCCACAGAGCCAGTTCAGCACTGTAGCCTGTCCGGGAGCCCGATGACTGCATCCACATCCACAGAGCCAGTTCAGCACTGTAGCCGGTCCGGGAGCCCGATGACTGCATCCACAGCCACAGAGCCAGTTCAGCACTGTAGCCGGTCCGGGAGCCCGATGACTGCATCCACAGCCACACAGCCAGTTCAGCACTGTAGCCGGTCCGGGAGCCCGATGACTGCATCCACAGAGCCAGTTCAGCACTGTAGCCAGTCCGGGAGCCCGATGACTGCATCCACATCCACAGAGCCAGTTCAGCACTGTAGCCGGTCCGGGAGCCCGATGACTGCATCCACAGAGCCAGTTCAGCACTGTAGCCGGTCCGGGAGCCCGATGACTGCATCCACAGCCACAGAGCCAGTTCAGCACTGTAGCCGGTCCGGGAGCCCGATGACTGCATCCACATCCACAGAGCCAGTTCAGCACTGTAGCCGGTCCGGGAGCCCGATGACTGCATCCACACAGCCAGTTCAGCACTGTAGCCGGTCCGGGAGCCCGATGACTGCATCCACATCCACAGAGCCAGTTCAGCACTGTAGCCGGTCTGGGAGCCCGATGACTGCATCCACAGCCACAGAGCCAGTTCAGCACTGTAGCAGGTCCGGGAGCCAGATGACTGCATCCACAGCCACACAGCCAGTTCAGCACTGTAGCCGGTCCGGGAGCCCGATGACTGCATCCACAGCCACACAGCCAGTTCAGCACTGTAGCCGGTCCGGGAGCCCGATGACTGCATCCACAGCCACACAGCCAGTTCAGCACTGTAGCCGGACCGGGAGCCCGATGACTGCATCCACAGCCACACAGCCAGTTCAGCACTGTAGCCGGTCCGGGAGCCCGATGACTGCATCCACATCCACACAGCCAGTTCAGCACTGTAGCCGGTCCGGGAGCCCGATGACTGCATCCACAGCCACACAGCCAGTTCAGCACTGTAGCCGGTCCGGGAGCCCGATGACTGCATCCACAGCCACAGAGCCATTTCAGCACTGTAGCCGGTCCGGGAGCCCGATGACTGCATCCACAGCCACAGAGCTATTTCAGCACTGTAGCCGGTCCGGGAGCCGGACAGTGCATCCACAGAGCCAGTTCAGCACTGTAGCCGGTCCGGGAGCCCGATGACTGCATCCACAGAGCCAGTTCAGCACTGTAGCCGGTCCGGGAGCCCGATGACTGCATCCACAGAGCCAGTTCAGCACTGTAGCCGGTCCGGGAGCCCGATGACTGCATCCACAGAGCCAGTTCAGCACTGTAGCCAGTCCGGGAGCCCGATGACTGCATCCACAGCCACAGAGCCAGTTCAGCACTGTAGCCGGTCCGGGAGCCCGATGACTGCATCCACAGAGCCAGTTCAGCACTGTAGCCGGTCCGGGAGCCCGATGACTGCATCCACAGCCACAGAGCCAGTTCAGCATTGTAGCCGGTCCGGGAGCCCGATGACTGCATCCACATCCACAGAGCCAGTTCAGCACTGTAGCCGGTCCGGGAGCCCGATGACTGCATCCACAGAGCCAGTTCAGCACTGTAGCCAGTCCGGGAGCCCGATGACTGCATCCACAGCCACTGAGCCAGTTCAGCACTGTAGCCGGTCCGGGAGCCCGATGACTGCATCCACATCCACACAACCAGTTCAGCACTGTAGCCGGTCCGGGAGCCCGATGACTGCATCCACAGCCACAGAGCCAGTTCAGCACTGTAGCCGGTCCGGGAGCCCGATGACTGCATCCACATCCACAGAGCCAGTTCAGCACTGTAGCCGGTCCGGGAGCCCGCTGACTGCATCCACAGCCACAGAGCCAGTTCAGCACTGTAGCCGGTCCGGGAGCCCGATGACTGCATCCACAGAGCCAGTTCAGCACTGTAGCCGGTCCGGGAGCCCGATGACTGCATCCACAGAGCCAGTTCAGCACTGTAGCCGGTCCGGGAGCCCGATGACTGCATCCACAGCCACAGAGCCAGTTCAGCACTGTAGCCGGTCCGGGAGTCAGATGACTGCATCCACAGAGCCAGTTCAGCACTGTAGCCTGTCCGGGAGCCCGATGACTGCATCCACATCCACAGAGCCAGTTCAGCACTGTAGCCTGTCCGGGAGCCCGATGACTGCATCCACATCCACAGAGCCAGTTCAGCACTGTAGCCGGTCCGGGAGCCCGATGACTGCATCCACAGCCACAGAGCCAGTTCAGCACTGTAGCCGGTCCGGGAGCCCGATGACTGCATCCACAGCCACACAGCCAGTTCAGCACTGTAGCCGGTCCGGGAGCCCGATGACTGCATCCACAGAGCCAGTTCAGCACTGTAGCCAGTCCGGGAGCCCGATGACTGCATCCACAGCCACAGAGCCAGTTCAGCACTGTAGCCGGTCCGGGAGCCAGATGACTGCATCCACATCCACACAACCAGTTCAGCACTGTAGCCGGTCCGGGAGCCCGATGACTGCATCCACAGCCACAGAGCCAGTTCAGCACTGTAGCCGGTCCGGGAGCCCGATGACTGCGTCCACATCCACAGAGCCAGTTCAGCACTGTAGCCGGTCCGGGAGCCCGATGACTGCATCCACAGCCACAGAGCCAGTTCAGCACTGTAGCCAGTCCGGGAGCCCGATGACTGCATCCACAGCCACTGAGCCAGTTCAGCACTGTAGCCGGTCCGGGAGCCCGATGACTGCATCCACATCCACACAACCAGTTCAGCACTGTAGCCGGTCCGGGAGCCCGATGACTGCATCCACAGCCACAGAGCCAGTTCAGCACTGTAGCCGGTCCGGGAGCCCGATGACTGCATCCACATCCACAGAGCCAGTTCAGCACTGTAGCCGGTCCGGGAGCCCGCTGACTGCATCCACAGCCACAGAGCCAGTTCAGCACTGTAGCCGGTCCGGGAGCCCGATGACTGCATCCACAGAGCCAGTTCAGCACTGTAGCCGGTGCGGGAGCCCGATGACTGCATCCACAGCCACAGAGCCAGTTCAGCACTGTAGCCGGTCCGGGAGTCAGATGACTGCATCCACAGAGCCAGTTCAGCACTGTAGCCTGTCCGGGAGCCCGATGACTGCATCCACAGAGCCAGTTCAGCACTGTAGCCGGTCCGGGAGCCCGATGACTGCATCCACAGCCACAGAGCCAGTTCAGCACTGTAGCCGGTTCGGGAGTCAGATGACTGCATCCACAGAGCCAGTTCAGCACTGTAGCCGGTCCGGGAGCCCGATGACTGCATCCACATCCACAGAGCCAGTTCAGCACTGTAGCCGGTCCGGGAGCCCGATGACTGCATCCACATCCACAGAGCCAGTTCAGCACTGTAGCCGGTCCGGGAGCCCGATGACTGCATCCACAGCCACAGAGCCAGTTCAGCACAGTAGCCGGTCCGGGAGCCCGATGACTGCATCCACAGCCACACAGCCAGTTCAGCACTGTAGCCGGTCCGGGAGCCCGATGACTGCATCCACAGCCACAGAGCCAGTTCAGAACTGTAGCCGGTCCGGGAGCCCGATGACTGCATCCACAGCCACAGAGCCAGTTCAGCACTGTAGCCGGTCCGGGAGCCCGATGACTGCTTCCACAGCCACACAGCCAGTTCAGCACTGTAGCCCGTCCGGGAGCCCGATGACTGCATCCACAGAGCCATTTCAGCACTGTAGCCGGTCCGGGAGCCCGATGACTGCATCCACAGCCACACAGCCAGTTCAGCACTGTAGCCGGTCCGGGAGCCCGATGACTGCATCCACAGAGCCATTTCAGCACTGTAGCCGGTCCGGGAGCCCGATGACTGCATCCACAGCCACACAGCCAGTTCAGCACTGTAGCCGGTCCGGGAGCTCGATGACTGCATCCACAGAGCCATTTCAGCACTGTAGCCGGTCCGGGAGCCCGATGACTGCATCCACATCCACAGAGCCAGTTCAGCACTGTAGCCGGTCCGGGAGCCCGATGACTGCATCCACATCCACAGAGCCAGTTCAGCACTGTAGCCGGTCCGGGAGCCCGATGACTGCATCCACATCCACAGAGCCAGTTCAGCACTGTAGCCGGTCCGGGAGCCCGATGACTGCATCCACAGCCACAGAGCCAGTTCAGCACTGTAGCCAGTCCGGGAGCCCGATGACTGCATCCACAGCCACAGAGCCAGTTCAGCACTGTAGCCGGTCCGGGAGCCCGATGACTGCATCCACAGCCACAGAGCCAGTTCAGCACTGTAGCCGGTCCGGGAGCCCGATGACTGCATCCACAGCCACAGAGCCAGTTCAGAACTGTAGCCGGTCCGGGAGCCCGATGACTGCATCCACAGCCACACAGCCAGTTCAGCACTGTAGCCGGTCCGGGAGCCCGATGACTGCATCCACAGCCACAGAGCCAGTTCAGCACTGTAGCCGGTCCGGGAGCCCGATGACTGCATCCACAGCCACAGAGCCAGTTCAGCACTGTAGCCGGTCCGGGAGCCCGATGACTGCATCCACAGCCACAGAGCCAGTTCAGCACTGTAGCCGGTCCGGGAGCCCGATGACTGCATCCACAGCCACACAGCCAGTTCAGCACTGTAGCCGGTCTGGGAGCCCGATGACTGCATCCACAGCCACAGAGCCAGTTCAGCACTGTAGCCGATCCGGGAGCCCGATGACTGCATCCACAGCCACACAGCCAGTTCAGCACTGTAGCCGGTCCGGGAGCCCGATGACTGCATCCACAGAGCCATTTCAGCACTGTAGCCGGTTCGGGAGCCCGATGACTGCATCCACAGCCACAGAGCCTGTTCAGCACTGTAGCCGGTCCGGGAGCCCGATGACTGCATCCACAGTCACAGAGCCAGTTCAGCACTGTAGCCGGTCCGGGAACCCGATGACTGCATCCACAGCCACAGAGCCAGTTCAGCACTGTAGCCGGTCCGGGAGCCCGATGACTGCATCCACAGCCACAGAGCCAGTTCAGCACTGTAGCCGGTCCGGGAGCCCGATGACTGCATCCACAGCCACACAGCCAGTTCAGCACTGTAGCCGGTCCGGGAGCCCGATGACTGCATCCACAGCCACAGAGCCAGTTCAGCACTGTAGCCGGTCCGGGAGCCCGATGACTGCATCCACAGCCACACAGCCAGTTCAGCACTGTAGCCGGTCCGGGAGCCTGATGACTGCATCCACAGAGCCAGTTCAGCACAGTAGCCGGTCCGGGAGCCCGATGACTGCATCCACAGCCACAGAGCCAGTTCAGCACTGTAGCCGGTCCGGGAGCCCGATGACTGCATCCACATCCACAGAGCCAGTTCAGCACTGTAGCCGGTCCGGGAGCCCGATGACTGCATCCACAGCCACAGAGCCAGTTCAGCACTGTAGCCAGTCCGGGAGCCCGATGACTGCATCCACAGCCACAGAGCCAGTTCAGCACTGTAGCCGGTCCGGGAGCCCGATGACTGCATCCACAGCCACAGAGCCAGTTCAGCACTGTAGCCGGTCCGGGAGCCCGATGACTGCATCCACAGCCACAGAGCCAGTTCAGAACTGTAGCCGGTCTGGGAGCCCGATGACTGCATCCACAGCCACACAGCCAGTTCAGCACTGTAGCCGGTCCGGGAGCCCGATGACTGCATCCACAGCCACAGAGCCAGTTCAGCACTGTAGCCGGTCCGGGAGCCCGATGACTGCATCCACAGCCACAGAGCCAGTTCAGCACTGTAGCCGGTCCGGGAGCCCGATGACTGCATCCACAGCCACAGAGCCAGTTCAGCACTGTAGCCGGTCCGGGAGCCCGATGACTGCATCCACAGCCACACAGCCAGTTCAGCACTGTAGCCGGTCCGGGAGCCCGATGACTGCATCCACAGCCACAGAGCCAGTTCAGCACTGTAGCCGGTCCGGGAGCCCGATGACTGCATCCACAGCCACAGAGCCAGTTCAGAACTGTAGCCGGTCTGGGAGCCCGATGACTGCATCCACAGCCACACAGCCAGTTCAGCACTGTAGCCGGTCCGGGAGCCCGATGACTGCATCCACAGCCACAGAGCCAGTTCAGCACTGTAGCCGGTCCGGGAGCCCGATGACTGCATCCACAGCCACACAGCCAGTTCAGCACTGTAGCCGGTCCGGGAGCCCGATGACTGCATCCACAGCCACAGAGCCAGTTCAGCACTGTAGCCGGTCCGGGAGCCCGATGACTGCATCCACAGCCACACAGCCAGTTCAGCACTGTAGCCGGTCTGGGAGCCCGATGACTGCTTCCACAGCCACAGAGCCAGTTCAGCACTGTAGCCGGTCCGGGAGCTCGATGACTGCATCCACAGCCACACAGCCAGTTCAGCACTGTAGCCGGTCCGGGAGCCCGATGACTGCATCCACAGAGCCATTTCAGCACTGTAGCCGGTCCGGGAGCCCGATGACTGCATCCACAGCCACAGAGCCTGTTCAGCACTGTAGCCGGTCCGGGAGCCCGATGACTGCATCCACAGCCACAGAGCCAGTTCAGCACTGTAGCCGGTCCGGGAGCCCGATGACTGCATCCACAGCCACAGAGCCAGTTCAGCACTGTAGCCGGTCCGGGAGCCCGATGACTGCATCCACAGCCACAGAGCCAGTTCAGCACTGTAGCCGGTCCGGGAGCCCGATGACTGCATCCACAGCCACAGAGCCAGTTCAGCACTGTAGCCGGTCCGGGAGCCCGATGACTGCATCCACAGCCACACAGCCAGTTCAGCACTGTAGCCGGTCCGGGAGCCCGATGACTGCATCCACAGCCACAGAGCCAGTTCAGCACTGTAGCCGGTCCGGGAGCCCGATGACTGCATCCACAGCCACACAGCCAGTTCAGCACTGTAGCCGGTCCGGGAGCCCGATGACTGCATCCACAGCCACACAGCCAGTTCAGCACTGTAGCCGGTCCGGGAGCCCGATGACTGCATCCACAGCCACAGAGCCAGTTCAGCACTGTAGCCGGTCCGGGAGCCCGATGACTGCATCCACAGCCACACAGCCAGTTCAGCACTGTAGCCGGTCCGGGAGCCTGATGACTGCATCCACAGAGCCAGTTCAGCACAGTAGCCGGTCCGGGAGCCCGATGACTGCATCCACAGCCACAGAGCCAGTTCAGCACTGTAGCCGGTCCGGGAGCCCGATGACTGCATCCACAGCCACAGAGCCAGTTCAGCACTGTAGCCGATCCGGGAGCCCGATGACTGCATCCACAGCCACAGAGCCAGTTCAGCACTGTAGCCGGTCCGGGAGCCCGATGACTGCATCCACAGCCACAGAGCCAGTTCAGCACTGTAGCCGGTCTGGGAGCCCGATGACTGCATCCACAGCCACAGAGCCACTTCAGACACGATGCATCCCAGGGGCTACGGGCCACAATTACAGAGTCATTTCTGTGCTGAGGTGAGCCAAGCCTCATGGAGTAGTGAGTTGAACACCAATTTGTCCCCCGCCCTTGGCCTTGACGCATTAATCTTTTAAATCTGGCTCGGTGCTTAAATCGGTTAAACTTCAGCTTGTTTTTCACCCACATGCCCAGGCCCCACCCGTTCAATCTGGCCCAGTAAAGGCCATGGTCTTATCTGCATTCTCAAGATTCCAGTTCGCAAATCTTTCAGAATACTGCAAAAACGCCGGGTGATTCAGACAGTTCAAAAGCACAACTCCCAAAAGGAAATTATAGGGGAGTATAGCACGAAAGGCTGTTTGGCCCATCGCTACATACTAAGCCTTATGCCCGTCTACATTGAGTCTGTTTACTTCCTAGTCATGTCCAAATACCCCTTTAACATAATGGTTGTACTTGATTACAACACCTTCTCTGGCAGAGACCTTAGGGCTGAGGATGGGGGCCAGGGTGATAGGGCTGAGAATGGGGGCCAGGTGACAGGGCTGAGGATGGGGGCCAGGGTGACAGGGCTGAGGATGGGGGCCGGGTGACAGGGCTGAGGATGGGGGCCAGGGTGACAGGGCTGAGGATGGGGGCCAGGGTGATAGGGCTGAGGATGGGGGCCAGGGTGACAGGGCTGTGGATGGGGGCCAGGGTGACAGGGCTGAGGATGGGGGCCGGGGTGATGGGGCTGAGGATGGGGGCCAGGGTGACAGGGTTGAGAATGGGGGCCAGGGTGACAGGGCTGAGGATGTGGGCCAGGGTGATAGGGCTGAGGATGGGGGCCAGGGTGACAGGGCTGAGGATGGGGGCCAGGGTGACAGGGCTGAGGATGTGGGCCAGGGTGATAGGGCTGAGGATGGGGGCCAGGGTGACAGGGCTGTGGATGTGGGCCAGGGTGATAGGGCTGAGGATGGGGGCCAGGGTGATAGGGCTGAGGATGGGGGCCAGGGTGACAGGGCTGAGGATGGGGGCCAGGTGACAGGGCTGAGGATGGGGGCCGGGGTGATGGGGCTGAGGATGGGGGCCGGGGTGATGGGGCTGAGGATGGGGGCAATTGGTTTACAAACAGAGTCAGTGTGTAGTTAGACTGTGAGGAAGGACTGGCAGATGATAGAGCAAAATTGTAGTCAGTGAGATGAGCTGAAGAGTAACGGGGACAATATCGAAAAGGGTGATGAATACTGGATGCGAGCTATTATATTTTGATTGCAAGGAGTGTACATAATAAGGTAGTTGATCTTGTTGCACAGTTAGAAATTGGCAGGTATGACTTTGTGGGCATCACTCTGTCGTGGCTAGAAGAAGATCATAGTTGGGAGCTTAACATCCAGGGAAACACTTGGTATCGAAAGGACAGGAAGGAAGGCAGAGGAGGTGGGGTCTACTGTAGTCAAACTGTGCAAATGCAGAAACTGCGCAGACGCAACAGAAGCATTCCCAGGCAGGAAGAGTGAAGAGCTTTAAAAACCCAGTCTCCATAAAAGAGGTGGACGTCTAGCAGAGTGGTCACAATGGGAGCGGCCATTATTGGAGCAGTCTCAGTCAGAGTAGGAAGGCTTTGGCTCAACAAGGCTCCGGGGAGAACAGGCGGAGGCAAGGTAAGTAGGTAAGTTCATTCCTTATTTCTTTTTTAAAATTTAACTCCAGAGTGAATATGGGGTATGTCTACAGGGCCGGTGTTCTGTTCTGGGTGTCAGATGTGGGATTTCCAGCAGACTCCTCCCCAATGGCCACATCTGCACCAGGTGCATCGAGATGCAGCTCCTTAGAGACCGTGTTAGGGGAACTGGAGCTGCGGCTCGATGACCTTCGGCTTGTTAGGGAAAGTGAAGCAGTGATAGACAGGAGCTACAGGCCGGTAGTCACCCAAGGCTACAGGAGACAGATAAATGGGTGACTGTCAGGAGATGTCAGATAGTGGAGAACACCCCTGTGGGCATCCCCTTCAACAATAAGCACTCCATTTTGAGAACTGTTGGGGGGGCAGGCTACCTGGGGGAAGCAACACTGGCCGTGCCTCTGGCACAGAGTCTGGCCCTGTGGCTCAGAAGGGTAGGGAAAGGAAGAGGAGGGCAGCAGTAATAGGGGACCCTATAGTCAGGGGGACTAATAAGCGATTCTGTGGATGCAAAAAGGAAACACAGATTGTACTTTGCCTCCCAGCTGCCAGGGTTCGTGATGTTTCTGAATGTGTACACAATATCTGGAAAAGGGTGGGTAAACAGACAGAAGTTGTGGTACGTATTGGTACCAACGACATAGATAGGAAAAGGGAGGAGGTTCTGAAAACAGAACACAGGGAGTTAGGAAGGAAGCTGAGAAGCAAGACCTATAGGGTAGTATATCTAGGGATTACTGCCTGTGCCACGCAACAGAGAGGATAGGAATACAATGAGGTGGCAGATAAATATGTGGCTTAAGAATTGGAGGAGGGGTCAGGGATTCAGATTCCTGGATCATTGGGACCTCCTCTGGGGCAGGTGGGACCTGTACAAAAGGGATGGGTTGAACTTGAATTTGAGGGGAACTGATATTCTTGTGGGCAGGTTTACTAGAGCTGTTGGGAGCGTTTTAAATGAATATGGCAGGGGGATGGGAACCAGTATGATCGAGCTGAGGACGAGCCAGCAGGTTTACAAGTAGATGATGGGTGTAACATGAATGTAAGGAAGGGCAAGCCAATGACTGGGTACAAATGCAGACAGAGCGAAGAGTTAAATTGTACCACAGAGGCAAAATTCAAAAAGGGTGAAGAATGCAGGACTGATGGTGCTGTATTTAAATACGTGTAGCATTTGGAGTAAGATGGACGGACTCATGATGAAATTAGAGATTGATCAGTATGATGTTGTGGGCATCACTGAATTGTGGCTAAAAGAAGGTCATAATTGGGAGCTTAACATCAAAGGATATTCTTTGTATCAAAAGGACAGGCAAGAATGCATAGACGGTGGTGTGGCTCTGTTAGTAAAAGATGAAATTACATCTTTAGAAAGAGGTGACATAGGGTCAGAGAATGTTGAATCTTTGTGGGTGGAGTTCAGAAACTGCAAGGATGGAGAAAACATTATGTGAATCATAGATAGACCTCCAAATGGCAGCCAAGATGTGGGGTTGAGATTGCAAAGGGAGCTGGAAAAGGCATGTATTAAGGGTAATGTCACAATTGTAACAGGGGACTTCAATATACAACACGAGTGAATCTGCAGATGCTGGAAATAAATAAAAAATACAAAATGCTGGCAGAACTCAGCAGGCCAGACAGCATCTATGGGAGGAGGTAATATGACGTTTCAGGCCGAAACCCTTGTTATTTCCCAAGCGGAGTGGGTAATTCCTCTGCCAGGCTTTCCCTCGGTTTGATCACGCTGACGGGCAACCCTCTGGCCTTCATGTCTGTAGTCTCTTCTCCTCCACTGTCTGGTACAACCGCGTCCCGTCTTCATAAAACACTCAAAAGTTTAGCAGGGTACTGAGTTTGAAATCTAATCCTTTCTTGCTTTAGTATTCGCTTTACTTCAGAGTATTCTTTACGTTTCTGCAGGACCACGGGGGGAAATCTTGGTCGAAATATATTAATTTATCGTCTAAAAACACCCTCTTCTTACCCCAGGCCCTTCGCAGAATCTCCGCTTTGGTACTGTACCGAAGGAATTTAATTATTATTGAGTGTGGCTTATCTTCTCTGCCTCGGGTAGACCTCGGGACGATCGCGCGATGCGCTCTCTCAATTTCCAGCTCCATAGTCGAGGGAAGCTCCAGTGCGTCCCACAGCAACTTTCCAACAAACTCTGTCAAAGACGAGCCCTCCGCTCCTTCTGGAACGTTGTATATTCTGATATTTTTCCGCTGTGATCTTCCCTCCAGATCAAGCAGTTTACCTTCTTGGTGATTTAATATTTTTATTGTCTTACTCAGTACCTGTTCCACATTTTGAACGCGATCTTCCACCTTCTCAATGCGAGTTTCTGCCACCGCTGTTTTTTGATTGATGTTGGCGAGCTCTGACTTAATATCATGTAGCTGCTGTTTTATATCTTTCTGGAACTCCCTTATCTCTTTCAAAATTTCAATTATATTCGCCACTTCGCCTGAACGAGGCCCAGCGTCCATCTCGCTAGCACGCGGTCGGGTAGGAGAGCCGCTCGCTGCACTCCTCTCGGCCGCAGGCTCCGCAGTGTCGCTTTTTTTATATCCATTCCTTTTCCCCATTCTTGCCCCTCTTATCAGTTCAAATATTTTCGAAAAATACTATGTTTGATGGGTTAACAGGGCTTAATATGTGTTTTTCTGGAGGAGCTAGTGACTTAAGCTGCCATTCTCGACTACGATGTCACTGGAAACCATGAGATGGCTTTTTAGAGCTGCTTGTGCTCGAGCCTACTGGGAGAAAGGCCTTCTTAGATTGGGTGTTGTGTCATAACCCAGAATTTTAGTTAGCTTAATGTAAAGGAACACTTAAGAGGTAGCGATCATAATGTGATTGAATTCATACTGCAATTTGAGAGGGAGAAGCATAACTCGCATGTATCAGTATCGCGATGGAATTAAAGGGAATTACAGAGGCATGAGAGAGGAGCTTGCCCCAGTGGATTGGAGGAGGATACTGGCCCGGATGACAGCAGAGCAGAGATGGCTGAAGTTTTGGGAATCGTTCACAAGTGGCAGGATAGATATGTCCCACAGAAGAAAAAGTTCTCAAATGGCAGGACTAGGCAGCCGTGGCTGACAATGGAAGTTAAGGACTGCATAGAAGCCAAGGAAAGGGCAGATAAGGCAGCAAAAGTGAGTGGGAAGTTGGATGATTATAATAATAATAATAATAATAATAATGGTTGCCTCTCGTGGTCCAAGGAAGGCTACATTGTGCAGGGTGGCAGTGTGTTTTTACGAGGCCGAGTTGCGAGCTCGACATCAACCCGGCACGGATGGAGAGTGTGCTCGGGGGCGGCCTGTCACTGGATCGAACTCGGGAATCTCCGTTCTTGAGCCTGGCACTGATTTCACTGCGCCACCAGTCGACCTGTTGCACAATGTAACCAGTGCGTGAAAGATATTAAAGTGGAAAAGCCTTGCACAGAGATGATCCCACTCTCTCGGCCTCAGAAGTCAGGATCCAGTGGCACGAAGAATCATTACGTCTGGCAACTTCCTTGGCTGCATTGGATGGCCACGTCTTCTTAAGTGCTCTGCCGCGCCCTACGATGCGCTGCTGCAATGCCTTCTCAGCCGTTGAACCCCCGGGGTTTCCTCCGCCTGATCCACCGAAGCTGTCTTCACATGCTGGGACGAGCAAATTCCTATCTCACCGAGGGTTTCAGACCCATTGGCTACCCTCACCCGGTTTAACCGGCCCGTCGAAGCCGTTGCCCGGGGTGTGGCCGCTGTCGCATGCAAACAGCTACGAGGAGCCACAGGTGAGAGCTGGGCTTTGGTGGGGACCAATAGATAATGAGCCACTCCAAGGAGTGCGACAGGCCCCCCATCTGGAGGTGCTACCCCTCTCATGCACCCCATTGGGGAGCTTTTAAAATCCAACAAAAGGCAACTAAAAGCTATAAGAAGGGAAAAGATGAAATTTGAGGGCAAATTAGTAAAGCAGAATACTAAAAGTTTTTTAAAAGTTATATAAAGAATAAAAGGGAGATGAGAGTTGGTATTGGACCAGTGGAAAATGATGCTGGTGATGTAGCAATGGTGGACAAAGAAAAGGCAGATGAATTTAATAGGTACTTTGCTCTAGTCTTCACTGTGGAAGACACTAGCTGTACGCCAGAGGTCTGTGAGTTTCCGGGAGCAGGTGTGAGTGCCATTGCTATTACAAAGGAAAAAGTGCTAGCAAACTGAAAGGTGTTAATGTGGATAAGTCACCTGGACCAGAGGGACAACATCCCAGAGTCCTGAGACAGGTTGTGAAGAGATAACGGATGCATTGGTCATGATCTTTCAAGAATCACTTGATTCCGGCATGGTCCCACAGGAATGGAAAATTGCAAATGTCAGTCCACTCTTTAAGAAGGGAGGAAGACATAAGAGAAGTAATTATAGGCCAGTTAGCCTAACCTCAGTGGTTGGGAAAGTGTTGGAGTCCATTTTTAAGGATGAGGTTTTGGGATATTTGGAGATTAATGATAAAATAAGTCAAAGTCAGCATGGTTTCTGTGAAGGGAAATATTGCCTGACAAATCTGTTAGAGTTCTTCAAGGAAGTAACAAGCAGGGTGGACAAAGGAGAGGCAGTAGATGTCATTTACTTGGATTTTCAGAAGGTATTTGATAAGGTGTTACACGAGGCTGCTTAACAAGATAAATTCCTGTGATGTTACAGGAAAGATACTGGCATGGATAGTGGAATGGCTGACAGGCAGGAGGCAGGGAGTGGGAATAAAGGGGACTTTTCTGCTTGGCTGTCGGTGACTAGTGGTGTTCCTCAGGGGTCAGTATTGGGACTGCGGCTTTTCACATTGTTTGTCAATGATTTAGATAATGGAATGGATAGCTTTGGGGCAAAGTTTGTGGATGATATGAAGATAGGTGGAGGGGTAGGTAGTGCTGAGGAAGCAATGTGATTGCAGCAGGATTTTGGCAAATTGGAAGAATGGGCAAAAAAGTGGCAGATGGAATACAGTGTTCCTCATAGAAGGATCAGAAGTGGAGAGAGTGAGCAGCTTCAAGTTAGGGGTGTCAAGATCTCTGAGGATCTAATCTGGTCCCAACATATTGATGTAGTAATAAAGAAGGCAAGACAGTGGCTATACTTCATTAGGAGTTTGAAGAGATTTGGCACATCAACAAATACACTCATAAACTTCTATACTTGTACCATGGAGAGCATTCTGACAGGCTGCATCACTGTCTGGTATGGAGGGGCTACTGCACAGGACTGAAAGAAGCTGCAGAGGGTTGTAAATCTAGTCAGCTCCATCTTGGGCACTAGCCAAAAGATTTTTGTAAGGAGTAAAAGAGAGCCTGCTGTATAATTACGTTGGAGAGGTAGTAATGGTGGATGAACTTAATTAGTATTCTGCGCCAGTCATCATTGAGGAAAACACTGAACAAATGCGTAAGTGTGAGAGTGTCAGGCAGCAGAAGTGAGTGTCATTGCTGTTATAAGGGAGAAGGGACTTGGGAAACTGAAAGGTCTGAAGTTCGACATGTCACCTGGACCAGATGGTGTACATCCCAGGATTCTGAGAGAGGTGGCTGAAGAGATTATGATGACATTAGTAATGATCTTTCAAGAAATACTAGATTCTGGAATGGTTCCTGAGGATTGGAAAGTTGCAAATGTTACTCCGTCATTTGAAGTTGCATGCCAACCCTTCATCAGGGCTGGAAAGGAAAGAGGAATATGCCAGACTGAGAAGGTAGGGTGAGGGGTAGGAGGACAAGCTAGGATGTGATAGGCGAAGACAGGTGGATGGGGGAAAGATGATGAAGTAAGAGGTGATAGGTGGAAAATGCAAAGGGCTGGTGAGGAAGGAATCTGATTGGAGAGGAGAGTGGACCATGGAAGAAAGGGGGGGAGAAGGGGCAGCAGGGGAGAGGTGATAGGCAGGTGAGGAAAAGAGGTAAAAGGCCAGAGTGAGGAAGCTAGGTCACTTGAGTTAATTAAACAGATAGATCAGGGAACTGAGGTGGTGGGAAACTGGTACACAAGAGTCCTTGGGCAGATCGGTCATGATCAGGTTGCAAGTTCAGCCAGCTCCATCATGGGCACAAGTTTGCTCAGCATTGATGACATCTTCAAAAGAGAAAGCCCCAAATAGGTGGCATCCATCATCAAGGGCCCCATCACCCAGGATGTGCCCTCTTCTCATTGCTACCATCAAGGACGACAGACACTCAACAATTCAGAAACAGCTTCTTCCCCTCGGCCATCAGATTCGGAATGGACATTGAACCCACGTACAATGAACTACCTCACTATTTTTCTCCCCTCTCTTTTTACACGACTTATATAGTTTAGTTATATATATATATTTCTTATTGTACTTTAAAGTTTTTATTATGCATTGCAATGCACTTTTGCTGCAAAACAACACATTTCATGACAATAGACAGCTGCCCGAGTTCGAGGTGCAGGGAGCGATGAAAACTTCAGAGTGTGTGCAGAGCTGGCTGCAGGAAGGGGTAGGGTCACCCTGAGTGTCTGCATTTCATATGTGATCCCTGGGTTGACTGCAGGTACTGCTGAATCTCTTCTCAAAGAGCCTTACTGCTCTTCAGTTCCACTGTGTTTTGCAAAACAACTTTTTTAATTTCTTCTGTGTTGCTTAGGACCCTAAGGTTGCTGCAATAATCTTCCAATGTTGTTTAATTAGCTTGCTGCCTGCTGCCAAGCATTTAGAGGGTTTTTCGGCAATAATTTAATGAACCATTTAGAAAACTTATGATCTCATAAAATTTATATTTTGTATCACAGCAGTCTCAAAGAATTCATCCTGTTTATGTTAATTGGACAAAAAACAATAAAGTTCTTTAACCCTTCCTCTGCCTATTCTTTCTTTCCTCAATTGTTTGGCAAAATTTCATTAAAACTTTAAGGAAAGTACAAAACGTATAAAATAGTATAAAACGGCGACCCTTTGCTTGCATCTTCGGAAACATTTCCATCTTTAATATCTTTATTTTCTCTTTCAGGGTTCTTTGGAAGACCCTGACCTGGAGTTACACGCTGACCTCGGTTCTTTGCGGGAATGGGACCCGCTCTCGGGGCTTCAGGACCGGCCGCTGTTTTAGGCGGTGAGGCGGCCAAGTGTTCGGAAGCCCAAGATCTTGGGGCTCTGAAGACGGGCAGATTGAGGGTCGGATGGACTATTTAACATCGTAAACCAGCGGGTTGTTATGTCTCTACTCGCTGTGAAAATGGGGGACAAGGGAGAGAGAGAACCTGTGTTATGTCGAATGCCGGGTGAAATGCGATAGTCTCTGGGGTAACTGCAAGGTCGGTGTCTTTGCTTAGCTCACACTTGAGCTTGGTAGTGGGTGCACTTTATTTTGCCGGTGGTGGGGAGGGGGATTGTTGCTCACTGCCGCTTATGCGTGGGAGGGGAAGTTGGGGGGGGACTTTGGGGTTCTCACGTTTAACTGTCGTTCATTCTTTGGGGCTCTTCTCTGTTTTCGTGGATGTTTTGTGAAGAAAAAGCATTTCAGGATGAATATTGTATACATTTCTCTGACTTTAAATTGAACCTTTGAAATGCAAAGGAGAGGGCACATAATAGGGCAAAGTTAGTGGAAGGTAGAGGACTGGGAAGCTTTTAAAAACCAACAGAAGGCAACTAAAAAAGCCATAAAGAGAGAAAAGATGAAGTATGAAGGTAAGCTAGCCAATAATATAAAAGAGGAAGCCAGAAGTGGAAACTCCACTTGGATTTTCTCCCTGGTTAGAAAATAGTCTGCACATTCATTTCTTATACTAAAGTGCATGACCATGCATTTCCAACATTGCATTTCATTTGCCCCTCGCTTACCCATTCTCCTAATCTGTCTAAGTCCTTCTACAGCCTATTTGTTTTCTCAAAACTACCTGACCCACCACCAACCTTCATTTCATCTGCAAACTTGGCAACAAGGCCATCTATTACATCATCTAGTCATTGATTTACAACATAAAAAGAAGTGGTCCCAACACCGATCCCTGTGGAACACCACTAGTCATTGGCAGCCAACCAGCGATCAGCCAATGCTCTAACCATGCCAGTAACTTTTCTGTAATACCATGGGCTCTTAACTTTGGTAAGCAGCCTCATATGTAGCACCTTGCCAAAGGCCTTCTGAAAGTCCAAATATACAACATCCTCTTTGTCTACCCTACTTGTATTTTCCTCAAAGACTTCCAACAGGTTTGTCAGGCAAGATTTTCCTTTAAGGAGAACCCTGTTGACTTTGTCCTATCTTGTTTTGTGTCTCCAAGTACTCCATCACCTCATCCTTAACAATTGATTCCAACATCTTCCCAAACACTGAGGTCAGGTTAACTGGTGTCTAATTTTCTTTCTGCTGCCTTCCTCCTTTCTTAAAGAGTGGAGTGATATTTGCAATAATTGCAGTTATTATTTCTCCGGCCTCATTTTCTACCGGTCCTATGTCCACTCTCATCTCTCTTTTCTATTTTACATACTTGGAAAAAGCTTTTGCTATCCACTTTGATATTGTTTCCTAGCTTGCTTTCATATTTCAATTTTTCTCTCCTAATGATTCAATTAGTTGCTCTCTATAGGTTTTTAAAAGCTTCTAATTTCTGCTTTGTTGTATGCCTCTGTTTTACTTTTACATTAGCTTTGACTTCCCTTGTCAGCCACGGTTGTACTATTTTGCCATTTGAGGATTTCTTTATTTTTGGAATACACGTGTCCCGCACTTTACTCATTTTTTCCAGAAGCTCACACCATTGCTGTTCTGCGCTGCTGACATCCCTGCCAGCAGCTCCTTCCAATTTACTTTAGCCAACTCCTCTTTCATACCTCTGTGATTTCCTTTACTCCACTGAAATACTGCTATGTCACACTTTACTTCCTCCCTTATCAAATTTCAAGTTGAAATCAATCATATTGTGATCACTGGTTCCTAATGGTTCTTTAACCTTAATCTCCCTAATCACCTCTGGCTCATTAGACCATAAGACAAAGGAGCAGGAGTCGGCCATTCGGCCCATCGAGTCCGCTCCGCCATTTCATCATGAGCTGATCCAATCTCCCCTTTAGTCCCATTCCCCCACCTTCTCACCATAACCTTTGAAGCCCTGACTACTCAGATACCTATCAATCTCTGCCTTAAATTACACCCAATGACTTGGTCTCCACTGCCGCCCATGGCAACAAATTCCATAGATTCACCACCCTCTGGCTAAAAAAATTTTTTGCATCTCCGTTCTGAATGGGCGCCCTGCCATCCTCAAGTCATGTCCTCTCGTACTAGACTCCCCCACCATGGGAAACAACTTTGCCACACCCACTCTGTCCATGCCTTTCAACATTTGAAATGTTTCTATAAGGTCCGCCCTCATTCTTCTAAACTCCAAGGAGTACAGTCCAAGAGCAGTCAAACATTCCTCATACATTAATCCTCTCATTCCCGGAATCATTCTAGTGAATCTTCTCTGAACCCTCTCCAACATCAGCATATCCTTTCTTAAATAGGGAGCCCAAAACTGCACACAGTATTCCAAGTGAGGTCTTACCAGTGCCTTATAGAGCCTCAACATCACATCCCTGCTCCTATACTCTACTCCTTTAGAAATGAATGCCAACGTTACATAACACTCAATCCAGTACAGCTGACCCCCGGTAAGCTCAACGACAAACTGCTCTAAAAAGCCATCTCATAGAATTAGAATCAGAATCAGGTTTATTATCACTGGCATGTGACGTGAAATTTGTTAACTTAGCAGCAGCAGTTCAATGCAATACATAATATAGAAGGAAGAAAATAATAATAGAAAAAGGTAGTTCCACTTTATACAATCAAATGCTTTCTCCGCATCAAGGGAGATAACACATTCTGGAGTCCCAGTTGGGACTGAGTATAAAATATTAAATAGACGCCAAATGTTAAAAAAAGGGAGACGGTTTTTAATAAAGCCTGTTTGGTCATCAGAGATAATGGAGGGAATAACAGTTTCTAATCTATGAGCCAACACTTTAGCTAAGATCTTTACATCAACATTGAGCAGAGAGATCGGCCTGTATGAGGAACACTCTGTTGGGTCTTTGCCCTTTTTTAAAAGAAGAATAATAGATGCCTCATTGAAAGAGGGTGGCAATTTGCCGTAATTAAATGAGTCAGATAATACTGAAAGTAACTGAGGAGAAAGAAGTGAAGAGAATGATTTATAAAATTCCACAGGGAACCCATCAGGTCCAGGAGATTTCCCTGAGGACAGTGCAGAAATTGCAAAAGATATTTCTTCTGGTGATATAGGCGCATTGAGTTTGGCTTTGAAATCAGATGAAAGTGAGGGGATATTCAAATTCTGTAAAAATTGATCCACAGAGATATTGTCATTCAGAGATTCAGAGGAATAAAGCCAAGAATAAAAATTTTTAAATGCGTCATTAATTTCTAAATGATCCGATGTCAAGTCTCCGTTCTCCTTCTGGATCTTTGTAATATGTTGTTTGGCTTTGGAACGCCTCAGCTGATTGGCTAGGAATTTACCAGACTTATCCCCATGAATGTAAAAGCGACTCTTGCTTTCGAGAAGTTGGCGTTCGACAGGTTGAGTGGACAGAAGCTTAAATTTAGTTTGGAGTTCAACGCGCTTCTTGTATAATTCAGGGTTCTTAGTTTGGGCATATATTTGATCCAAATCTTTAATCTGGTTAATGAGGTCTAATCGATATGCACGGGATCTTCTATTGAGATTTGCTGTGTAAGAGATTATTTGACCCCTCAGATATGCTTTCATGGCATCCCAGACAATCTGGGATGGCACTTCAGGTGATGTATTAGTGTTAAAATAGAAGGTTATCTGATCCTTAATAAATTTTATGAAATCATCATCCGATAATAAAGTTGATTCGAACCACCAGTGTTTATTCCTCTGAGGGAGACCAGGAAAGTTCAGAGAGAGGGTAATTGGGGCATGGTCAGAAATCAGTATACTCTGATAGTCACAAGAGTGGGCAAATGGGATAAGTTGGTTATCGAGTAAGAAATAGTCAATTCTAGTGAAGGTATGGTGAACATGTGAGAAAAAAGAATAATCTCTCTCCGTAGGATGGAGGAAATGCCATATATCAGAGATACCAAAATTAGAGAGAAATGATTGAATAGCTAAGGCAGATTTAGTAGGTGATCTGGTAACAGAGGACGATCGGTCCAGTTTAGGATCCAACCAACAGTTGAAGTCACCACCCAGTATAAGAGAGTATGAGTTTAAGTCTGGTAGTGAGGAAAAAAAACGTTCAAAAAAGTTAACATCATCAAAGTTGGGGGCATACAGGTTTGCTAGTGCAACTTTAGTGTTATATAGTTTACCAGAAACAATAATAAAACGGCCATTTGTATCAAATATTTTATTATGGAGTTCAAAAGGAATATTTGAGTTAATAAGAATGGAAACTCCCCTAGCTTTAGCAGCAAAGGATGAATGAAAATGCTGACCCGCCCACTTTGACAGAAGCCGGGAGTTATCAAAACAACGAATATGAGTTTCTTGGAGGAAAGCAATGTCAGCTTTGAGTTGTTTAATATGTGAGAATACCTTCCTCCTTTTAACAGGGTGGTTCAATCCCTTTACATTCCAGCTCACGAATTTAAGTGCACTAGCCATTATCAATTACTAATGCATAAAAGGCAGCAGGCATATAAAAAGTCAAGCAGTACAATAGCAGTCTGGGAGCAGAGATGTAAACATAGATTCGTAAGGTCAAAATATAAACATGTCCTGAGCAATAAAGAGATGTTGGAACTGGAAAATCCACCCCACCCGCACAACCCAAAACTAGACGGCTACCAAAACAAGTAGCTAGCTCTACCAAAAAAATTAACCCAAATACAACTTCCAGATCTGTGTCATTAACAAGAGTTCCGTATAAATACTATAGCAAATAGTAACTAGTTTATGCACTAGAAAACATATATACAGATTAGAACACCTTCTGCAGAAATATAAAACTTAATACAGAGAAAATCGGAAGAAAACCAAAACTAACCTACCCGCGAAAAATTATAGAAGAATAAAGTAAGAGAAAGGGACAAGAAAGGTAAGAAAGAAAAAGAAAAAAGAAGAGGAAGGGGAAAATTATGAATTCAAGACGAGTATTTATCAACCATTTACAGAGAAGGGAGAAAAAAATTCAGAGATTAGAAAAAAGGGGTGAAGAAAAGAAAAAAAAGATAAAATAAATAAATATTTAAAACAAAGGAAAAATAAATCAGCAATTGAACTGTGAACCGACAAACAGGGAGGCCTTCACTAAAGACTTCGAACCTCCAAAACAAGTTAGAGTTAGTTGTAGAACTCTGTAGGTAAAGTTATACAAGAATAAAAATAGATTACACACACACCAAATCCTGGGAGAGATTGTCAACAGCCCTTAAAGTTTCAATGAATAATGTCTGAGTGATTCAAGTGAATTCCGAGTCCAGAAAAAGTAATTTTACTACAACGAGTACTTATCCACCATTTTAGGAGGTCCGATCAGATTCCGAAGATGACTGGATAGCCGGAAGACTTGCCACAAACGCTTCAGCTTCCTTCGCTGATTTGAACCACTTGTATTTCCCGGTATTAAGCTTGATTCATAGATCGGCAAGGTTACGAAGAGAAGGTTTGAAACCACGATCAAAAAGCGCTTTCATTGCGCCTTTAAACTCAGCGCGCATCTTTAAGGTCTGGGGTGCAAAATCTTCCACAAAGTGAATGGTTGTATCCTGGAAAGGAAGCGACCCCCTGCGACGCGCCTCTACAATCAGACTGTGTTTTACCTGGTATTGATGGAAACACAAGATTACTGGTCGCGGGCGGGAGCCCAGAATTCCGGGGGGAACGTAAACTCTGTGTGCCCGTTCGAGCTCGGGCGGCTTCGGAAGCAAATCTTTCCCGAATAACTCACAGAGAAACTCGGCGAAAAACTTCACGGTTGATCCCTTCTCGGTCGCCTCTGGCAATCCAAGAATTCTAATATTACAGCGTCTGCTGCGATTTTTGAGATCCACCATTTTGGAAAGAAGTTTGTTAGATTTTTCCTCTAAGCTGGAACAGAGAGTCTCCAAGTATCGAACACGACTTTCTAAATCTTCAGAAGTCGAATCGATGCGAGATAAGTGTTCAGCATGTTTCTCCACTTTATCGTTGATCCGATCCAGTTTGTCTTCTAACTGTTTGAAAGCGGTTTTAAATTCCTTTAAGATTTCGTCTCGGAGCTTTCCGAGCACAACCAGCGTCTCGTCCGAAGGGGTCATAGCTTCTTTTCTCCCGGATTTAGAACCCTTGCTAGACATTGTAAGTTAGATATATTCACAGGCAAGTAAGAGATACCAAAATAATTCCTAACTAAGGTTTAAAAAATGGAGACATTTAGTGTAAAGGTAGCGACAGTAACGGAACAAAAGTTCGGAGCAGCTAAACAATCGCCATCTTACCGGAAGTCCCCAGGACTGTCAGTTCTAAGCTCTGCATCATCTCATAGATCCTCTATGTGAACCTTGTCTCTGCATAAAGACTCTCCTGGATACCGGTTCCACGCTCGCTACGGTACTAACGCCTCCTGACTCTGTCTCCGCATCTGTGTCCTGCACTTAGGTTCATCCCCAGCCACGTCCTTGCAACAATACACCTCTATCAGGTCACCTTTCATCATCCACCGCTCCAAGGAGAAAAGGCCAAGTTCCCTCAACCTATTCTCATAAGGCATGCTCCCCAATCCAGGCAACATCCTTGTAAATCTTCTCTGCACTCTTTCTATGGTATCCACATCCTTCCTGTAGTGAGGTGACCAGAACTGAGCACAGTACTCCAAGTGGGGTCTGACCATGGTCCTATAAAGCTGTAAACATTACCTCTCGGCTCTTGAACTCAATCCCATTGTTGATGAATGGCAACACACCATATGCTTTCTTAACAACACTGTCACCTTGCACAGTGGTTTTGAGTGTCCTATTGACATGGACCCCAAGATCTTGCTGATCCTCAGCACTGCCAAGAGTTTTACCATTAATATTATATTCTGTCTTTAAATTTGACCTACAAAAATGAACCACTTTACACTTATCTGGGTTGAACTCCATCTGCCACTTCTCAGTCCAGTTTTGCATCCTATCAATGTCTCGCTGTAACCTCTGACAGCCCTCCATACTATCCACAACACCATCAGCAAATTTACTGACCCACACTTCTACTTCCTCATCCAGGTCATTTATAAAAATCACAAAGAGGAGGGGTCCCAGAACAGATCCCTGCAGAAAATCACTGGTCACCGGCCTCCGTGCAGAATATTAACTATCTGCAAATACCCTTTGCCTTGTCCTGATAAAGGGTCTCAGCCTGAAACATTGACTGAAACACTGACAACACAGATGCTGCCCGACCTGCTGAGTTCCTCCAGCATGTTGTACGTGTTGCTTTGACCACAGCATCTGCTGTGTACTTTGTGTTTACCCTTTGCCTTCTGTGGGCAAACCAATTCTGGATCCACAAAGCAAGGTCTCCTTGGATCGGATCCCATGCCTGAATACTTTCTGAATGAGCCTTGCATAGGGAACCTTATCAAGTGCCTTACTGAAATCCGTATACGCTACATCCACTACTCTACCTTCATCAATGTGTTTTGTTACATCCTCAAATAATTCAATCAGGCTCGTAAGGCATGACCTGCCTTTGACAAAGCAATACTGACTACTCCTAATCAGATTACGTTTCCTCAAATACTCATAAATCCTTCTTCTCAGGATCTTCTCCATCATCTTACCAACAACTGAAATAAGACTCACTGGTCTATAATTTCCCAGGTTATCTCTACTCCCTCTCTTGAACAGCGGAACGTTTGCAATGTTCCAATCCTCTAGAACCTCTCCTGTCCCCAGTGATGTTTCAAAGATCATTGCCAGAGGCTCAGCAATCTCCTCCTTTGCTTCCCACAGTTGCCTGGGGTACATCTTGTCCAGTCCCAGCGACTCATCTGACTTAATATCTTTCAAAAGCTCCAGCAAATCCTCTTTCTTAATGTCTATACAAACAAGTATTCATTAAGTACCTCCGCTACCTCCTCTAGCTCCATGCACACGTTTCCACTCTCCTGATTGGTCCTTTTCTCACACAGCTCATCCTCTTGCTCTTCACATACTTGTAGAATGCCTTGGGGCTTTCTTTAATCCTGCCCACCAAGGCCTTCTCATGGCCCCTTCTAGCTCTCTTAATTTCATCTTGAACTCTTTCCTGCTAGCCTTATAATTTTCTAGATATCTATCATTTCCTAGATTCTTGAACCTTTCTTTTCTTCCTAACTATATTTTCCACATACTTTGTACACCATGGTACTTTTACCCTACCATCCCTTCCCTGCCTCAATGAAACATACCTGTGCAGAACAACATGCAAATGTTCCCTGAACATTTGCCACATTTCTGCCATGCATTTCCCTGAGAACATCTGCTCCCAATTAATGCTCTCAAGTTTCTGCCTAATAGCATCATATCTCCCCCTACCCCAATTAAATCTTTTCCTAAATTGTCTGCTCCTATCCCTCTCGAGTGCTATGGTAAAAGAGATAGAGTTGTGATCACTACCTCCAAAATGTTCTCCCACCGAGAGATCTGACACCTAACCAGGTTTATTTCCCAATACCAGATCAAGTACTAGATCATTGGCTTATCGACATTATTGCGTCAGGAAACCTTCCTGAACACACATAACAAACTCCACCTCATCTAAACCCCTTGCTCTAGGGAGATGTCAGTCAATATTAGGGAAATTAAAATCACCCATCAGAACAACCCTATTATTATCGCACCATTCCAGAATCTGCCTCCCTATCTGCTCCTCGATGTCTGTTACTATTGCAATGTCTATAAAAAACACCCAGTAGAGTTATTGCCCCCTTCCTGTTTCTGACTTCCACCCACAGAGACTCCGTAGACAATCCCTCCATGACTTCCTCCTTTTCTACAGCCGTGATACTATCCCTGATTAGCAATGCCACTCCCCCACCTCTTTTGCCTCCCTCCCTGTCCTTTTTGAAAAATTGAAAGCCCAGCACACTCAGCAGCCATTCCTGCCCCTGAGACATCCAAGTCTCTGTAATGGCCACAATGTCATAGTTTCACATATTGATCCACACTCTAAGTTCATCCGCCTTGCTTATGATCCTCGTTGCATTAACAGACACATCTCAAACCATCACAGCCATGCATTAATTTGCCATATCATCTGTATCTACCCTCACTGGTGCATGGCACAGGTAGCAATCCAGAAATTACTATCCTGTACCAATATAATCAATGAAAGACTGTAATGAACAACACACACAAAATGCTGGTGGAACACAGCAGGCCAGGCAGCATCTATAGGGAGAAGCGCTGTCAATGTTTTGGGCCGAGACCCTTCGTCAGGACTAACTGAAAGGAAAGATAGTAAGAGATTTGAAAATAGTGGGGGGAGGGGGAAATGCAAAATGATAGGAGAAGACCGGAGGGGGTGGGATGAAGCTAAGAGCTGGAAAGGTGATTGGCGAAAGAGATACAGAGCTGGAGAAGGGAAAGGATCATGGGATGGGAGGCCTCAGGAGAAAGAAAGGGGTGGGGAGCACCAGAGGGAGATCCCTGACATATTTAGTTGTTTGCCTGTTCTCCATCTGACAATGCTTCTCCCTATAGATGATGCCTGGCCTGCTGTGTTCCACCAGCATTTTGTGTGTGTTGTTGTTTGAATTTCCAGCATCTGCAGATTTTCTCGTGTTTGCTCTTAAAAAGACTGTAATGAAAAGGATAGATAAACAACCAATGTGTAATAGGCAACAAGCTGCCAATACAAAGAAAGAAATATTTTTCATAATAATCAATAAATAAAGAATAAATACAGGTGTCCCCCGCTTTACAAAGTGTTTGCTTTACGCCACTTTGCTTTTACAAAAGACCTACATTAGTAACCTGTTCTCGCATTACAAAGAGGATTTTCGCTTTTACGAAAATTTTTCCCATATAAATTAATGGTTCTTCGTTTTACGCCATTTCAGTTTAAGAAAGGTTTCATAGGAATGTTCTACCTTTGTAAAGGGGAGGGGACACCTGTATTGCAAACATGAAATGAAGAGTTCTTGAGAGTGAATCCAAAGATTGTGGAAACAGCTCAGTGTTAGGGTGAGTAAAGATGAGTGAAGTTATCCCCTTTGGTTCAAGAGCCTGATAGCTGAAGGGTAATAACTGTTTCTGAACCTGGTGGTGTGGGACCTGAGGCTCTTGTACCTTCTTCCTGATGGCAACAGTAGTGTTGAAGTATAGTCTGCACCAGCTCCCAGGCAGAAACTTCCAGATTCCAACCACTCTGAGTGAAAAAAATCTCCTTCTATGCTTCTAAACTTCTTACAGCCGATACTAAATAGGTGACCTTTAATAGGGAAAAGAAAAAACTTCTTTACCTTTAGGTGATGGGAAGAAATTATAGTGGAATATCAGACGTAAGATTTTTTACACAGAGTTGTGTGTTCTAAGCAGGCTTTTTCCTCTGAGGGTTGAGATTAGAAGTAGAGGTCATGGGTTAGGGTGAAAGGTTAATTGTTTAAGGGAAACTTCTTCACTCAGAGGGTGGTGAGAGTGTGGAAGCAGCTGCCAACACAAGTAGTGGATGAGGGGTCGATTTCTGTAATTAAGAGAAATTTGGATAAGTACATGGATGGGAGGGGTATGGTAGGCTATAGTCAGGTGCAGATGGATGGGACTAGGCAGACAAGTAGTTTGGAATGGACAAGATGGGCCAAAGGGCCTGTTTCTGAGCCGTAGTTTATGCCTCTATGACATACAGTCCTGGGTGCAAGGACCACCCTGACAGGGATGGTGGCAGAGGCAGAGACATTTTAGGAGACTCTTAGTAGGTACATGGATGATAGAAAGGTTGTGTTATGTGCGAGGAAAGGTTAACTGATATTAGGGTAGGTTAAAAGTGCAGCATAATATTGTGGGACAAAGGGCCTGTAGTGTTCTAGATTCTGTATCTAAGCTTGTCATAATTCACAATGTTGAACGATATTGTGAATTTGGTCATTAGATAAGATTGTGAGGACACTCAGTCCTCGTTTATTGTCATTTAGTAATGCATGCATTAAGAAATGATACAATGTTCCTCCAGTATGATATCACAAAAACACAAGACAGACCAAGACTAACTTACAAAAACCACATAATGATAACATATAGTTACAACAGTGCAAAGCAATGCTGTAATTTGATAAAGAGCAGACCATGGGCACGGTAAAAAAAAAGTCTCAAAGCCCCGATAGCCCATCATCTCACGCAGTCGGCAGAAGGAAGAAAAACTCTTCCTACCATGAGCCTCCAGTGCCACAAACTTACTGATACAGCCTCTGGAAGCATCCGACCACAGCCAACTCTGAGTTCATCCAAAAACTTCGAGCTTCCGACCAGCCCTCCGTCACCGAGCACCGAGCACCATCTCTGCCGAGCGCTTCGACCCCGGCACCGGCTGCCAAGCAACAGGCAAAGCCGAGGATTCAGGGCCTTCCTCTCCGGAGATTTTTCGATCGCACAGTAGCAGCGGCAGTGAAACAGGCATGTCAGAAGTTTCACCAGATGTTCCTCTGTGCTTCTCACGTTCGTCCCCATCAAATCAGGATTGTACACGGCCCCTACTTGACAGATTACAGATATTTTTCCTGGAGTGGCCACTGTGCGCTGTGTCGCGCCGCCATCTTCTCTTCCTGAAATGTTTGAGAGGCCATTAGTTGCTGGGGTTGGTGGTGCAGGGGTAGTGAGTAGAGCAGATACTGTGAGTGGTGCATAGTTGGAGTTAAACAGATTAGATATTGTTATGTGAGAGGAGCAGTGATTTGTTAATGACAACAGGTGTGCTTAATACATCTTCTCCAAACCCAAATTGTCCAATTGTTCATCTACAGATGGTGTCATGGGTTGGAAAATTGACATTTTCTTTTCCTGAGTTCCCTGTTTTGGTCTGTATTTTCCACCTGATAGGTTTCCCTTTGTGTGTGTGGATTGATGAACAGTAAAGTCTGTTTTAATATGGGACTTTGTTGGATTACCATTGCTGAACAGGGAGAACTGCAAACCAGATAACTGCCTCTTGCAGCTGAGAACAACAATACAGCACACACTCCCTGATGGTCATCACCGAATTCCCCACGGACAATGACTAGAAACTGGAGTGGCGGTGCCTCATATTCACTGTGGCTACAGAGCAGCTTACACACTGGGAATCCTATGGTGAATCCAGATGTTCTGGGGGGTGGGGGGGAGTCACGAGAACAATTCTGGGAATGAAAGGGTTAAAGTATGAGGAGCGTTTGATCGCTCTGGGCCTGTATTTGATGGAGTTTAGATGAATAAAGGGGGATTGCATTGAAACATATCGAGTATTAAAAGGCAGAGATAGAGTGGATGTTTCTAATAGTGGGTGAGTCTAGGGCCAGAGGACACAGCCTCAGGATAGAAGGATGTCCATTTAGAACAGAGGTGAGGAGGAATTTCTTCAGTCAGAGAGTGATGAATCTGTGGAATTCATTTGCACAGACATCTGGAGGCCAGGACTTTAGATACACATAAGTTGAGGTTGTTGGGCTCTTGATTAGTCAAGGCACCAAAGGTTATGGGGAGAAGGCAGAAGAATGGGGTTGAGAGAGCTAATAAACCAGTCATATTGGAATAGCAGAACAGACTAATGGCCGAATGGCCAAATTTGGCTGCAATGTCTAAAGCTCTTAGGGTCTATTTTAAAAATGAATCAACAACATTCTGCAAAAACAATACCCTCACGACCAACGGTAACTGCAATGTCAAACAATCTCTCTACTTAACAGACTTCCTGCATTAGTGTCCAGATCAGATTCGTCAGAGTCACAGCACCCATCACTGTGATACACTGGATCACAGCACCTATCGCTGAGATACACCAAGGGTCACAGCACACATCACTGTGATACACCACGGGTCACAGCACCCGTCACTGTGATACACCACGGGTCACAGCACCCATCACTGTGATTCACCGGATCACAGCACCCATCACTGTGATACCCCACGGATCACAGCACCCGTCACTGTGATACACTAGAGGTCACAGCACCCGTTACTGTGATATCCCAGATCACAGCACGCATCACTGTGATACACCACGGGTCACAGCACCCGTCACTGTGATACACCACGGGTCACAGCACCCATCACTGTGATATACCAGATCACAGCACGCATCACTGTGATACACTGGATCAGAGCACCCATCACTGGGATACACCACAGCACCCATCACTGTGATACACCGGATCACAGCAACCATCACTGGGATACACCACAGCACCCATCACTGTGACACACCACGGTTTACAGCACCCGTCACTGTGATACACCACGGGTCACAGCACCCGTCAGTGTGATACACCGGATCACAGCAGCCGTCACTGTGATACACAACAGCACCCTTCACTGTGACACACCGGATCACAGCACCCGACACTGTGATACACCACGGGTCACAGCACCCTTCACTGTGATACACCACGGGTCACAGCACCCATCACTGTGATATACCAGATCACAGCACCCATCACTGTGATACACCGGATCACAGCACCCGTCACTGTGATATACCACGGGTCACAGCAGCCATCACTGTGATACACCGGATCACAGCACCCGTCACTGTGATACACAACAGCAGCCGTCACTGTGATACACAACAGCACCCTTCAATGTGACACACCGGATCACAGCACCCGACACTGTGATACACCACGGGTCACAGCACCCTTCACTGTGATACACCACGGGTCACAGCACCCATCACTGTGATATACCAGATCACAGCACCCATCACTGTGATACACCACGTGTCACAGCACCCATCACTGTGATACACCGGATCACAGCACCCAACACTGTGATACACCACGGGTCACAGCACCCGACACTGTGATACACCACGGGTCACAGCAACCTTCACTGTGATGCACCGGATCACAGCACCCATCACTGTGATACACCACGGGTCTCAGCACCCGTCACTGTGATACACCATGGGTCACAGCACCCATCACTCTGATACACCAGATCACAGCACCCATCACTGTGATACACCGGATCACAGCACCCATCACTGTGATACACCACGGGTCACAGCACTGATCACTGTGATAAACCACGGGTCACAGCACCCGTCACTGGGATACACCACGGGTCACAGCACCCATCACTGTGATACACCGGATCACAGCACCCGTCACTGTGATACACCACGGGTCACAGCACCCATCACTGTGATACACCAGGGTCACAGCACCCATCACTGTGACACACCACAGGTCACAGCACCCATCACTGTGACAAACCAGATCACAGCACCTGTCACTGTGATACACCGGATCACAGCACCCTTCACTGTCACAAACCAGATCACAGCACCCATCACTGTGAAACACCAGATCACAGCACCCGTCACTGTGATACACCACAGCACCCGTCACTGTGACAAATCAGATCACAGCACCCGTCACTGTGAAACACCAGATCACAGCACCCATCACTGTGACACACCACAGCACCCGTCACTGTGACAAACCAGATCACAGCACCCGTCACTGTGATACGCCGGATCACAGCAACCGTCACTGTGATTCGCCGGATCACAGCACCCGACACTGTCACAAACCTGATCACAGCACCCGTCACTGTGATACGCCGGATCACAGCACCCGTCACTGTGATACACCACGTGTCACAGCACCCATCACTGTGATACACCGGATCACAGCACCCGTCACTGTGATACACCGGATCACAGCACCCATCACTGTCACAAACCAGCTCACAGCACCCGTCACTGTGATACACCACGGGTCACAGCACCCTTCACTGTGATGCACCGGATCACAGCACCCGACACTGTGATGCACCGGATCACAGCACCCGACACTGTGATACACCGGATCACAGCACCCGTCACTGTGATACACCACGGGTCACAGCACCCATCACTGTGATACACCACGGGTCACAGCACCCGTCACTGTGATACACCACGGGTCACAGCACCCGTCACTGTGATGCACCGGATCACAGCACCCGACACTGTGATACACTGGATCACAGCACCTGACACTGTGATACACCGGATCACAGCACCCGTCACTGTGATACGCCGGATCACAGCACACGTCACTGTGATACACCACGGGTCACAGCACCCATCACTGTGATACACCGGATCACATCACCCGTCACTGTGATACACTGGATCACAGCACCCGTCACTGTGATACGCCGGATCACAGCACCCGTCACTGTGATACACCGGATCACAGCACCCGACACTGTGATACACCGGATCACATCACCCGTCACTGTGATACACTGGATCACAGCACCCGTCACTGTGATACACCACGGGTCACAGCACCCATCACTGTGATACACCGCATCACATCACCCGTCACTGTGATACACTGGATCACAGCACCCGTCACTGTGATACACCACGGGTCACAGCACCCTTCACTGTGATACACCGGATCACATCACCCGTCACTGTGATACACCGGATCACAGCACACGTCACTGTGATACACCACGGGTCACAGCACCCATCACTGTGATACACCACGGGTCACAGCACCCGTCACTGTGATACACCACGGGTCACAGCACCCATCACTGTGATTCACCGGATCACAGCACCCGTCACTGTGATACACCGGATCACAGCACCTATCACTGTGATACACCACGGGTCACAGCACCCGTCACTGTGATACACCACGGGTCACAGCACCCGTCACTGTGATACACCAGATCACAGAACCTGTCACTGTGATACACCACGGGTCACAGCACCCATCACTGTGACAAACCAGATCACAGCACCCATCACTGTGACAAACCAGATCACAGCACCCGTTACTGTGATACGCCGGATCACAGCACCCGTCACTGTGAATCACCATGGGTCACAGCACCCGTTACTGTGATACACCACGGGTCACAGCACCCGTTACTGTGATACGCCGGATCACAGCACCCGTCACTGTGATACACCACGTGTCACAGCACCCATCACTCTGATACACCGAATCACAGCACCCGTCACTGTGACAAACCAGATCACAGCACCCGTCACTGTGATACACTGGATCACAGCACCCGTCACTGTGATACGCCGGATCACAGCACCCGTCACTGTGATACACCGGATCACAGCACCCGACACTGTGATACACCGGATCACATCACCCGTCACTGTGATACACTGGATCACAGCACCCGTCACTGTGATACACCACGGGTCACAGCACCCATCACTGTGATACACCGGATCACATCACCCGTCACTGTGATACACTGGATCACAGCACCCGTCACTGTGATACACCACGGGTCACAGCACCCTTCACTGTGATACACCGGATCACATCACCCGTCACTGTGATACACCGGATCACAGCACACGTCACTGTGATACACCACGGGTCACAGCACCCATCACTGTGATACACCACGGGTCACAGCACCCGTCACTGTGATACACCACGGGTCACAGCACCCATCACTGTGATTCACCGGATCACAGCACCCGTCACTGTGATACACCGGATCACAGCACCTATCACTGTGATACACCACGGGTCACAGCACCCGTCACTGTGATACACCACGGGTCACAGCACCCGTCACTGTGATACACCAGATCACAGAACCTGTCACTGTGATACACCACGGGTCACAGCACCCATCACTGTGACAAACCAGATCACAGCACCCATCACTGTGACAAACCAGATCACAGCACCCGTTACTGTGATACGCCGGATCACAGCACCCGTCACTGTGAATCACCATGGGTCACAGCACCCGTTACTGTGATACACCACGGGTCACAGCACCCGTTACTGTGATACGCCGGATCACAGCACCCGTCACTGTGATACACCACGTGTCACAGCACCCATCACTGTGACAAACCAGATCACAGCACCCGTTACTGTGATACGCCGGATCACAGCACCCGTCACTGTGAATCACCATGGGTCACAGCACCCGTTACTGTGATACACCACGGGTCACAGCACCCATCACTGTGATACACCACGGGTCACAGCACCCGTCACTGTGATACACCACGGGTCACAGCACCCATCACTGTGATTCACCGGATCACAGCACCCGTCACTGTGATACATCGGATCACAGCACCCATCACTGTGATACACCACGTGTCACAGCACCCATCACTCTGATACACCGGATCACAGCACCCATCACTGTGATACACCACGTGTCACAGCACCCATCACTCTGATACACCGAATCACAGCACCCGTCACTGTGACAAACCGTATCACAGCACCCGTCACTGTGATGCGCCGGATCACAGCACCCGTCACTGTGATACGCCGGATCACAGCATCCGTCACTGTGATACGCCGGATCACAGCAACCGTCACTGTGATACGCCGGATCACAGCACCCATCACTGTGATACACCGGATCACAGCACACGTCACTGTGATACACCGGATCACATCACCCGTCACTGTGATACACCGGATCACAGCACCCATCACTGTGATTCACCGGATCACAGCACCCGTCACTGTGATACACCGGATCACAGCACCTATCACTGTGATACACCACGGGACACAGCACCCGTCACTGTGATACACCACGGGTCACAGCACCCGTCACTGTGATACACCAGATCACAGAACCTGTCACTGTGATACACCACGGGTCACAGCACCCATCACTGTGACAAACCAGATCACAGCACCCATCACTGTGACAAACCAGATCACAGCACCCGTTACTGTGATACGCCGGATCACAGCACCCGTCACTGTGAATCACCATGGGTCACAGCACCCGTTACTGTGATACACCACGGGTCACAGCACCCGTTACTGTGATACGCCGGATCACAGCACCCGTCACTGTGATACACCACGTGTCACAGCACCCATCACTCTGATACACCGAATCACAGCACCCGTCACTGTGACAAACCAGATCACAGCACCCGTCACTGTGATACACTGGATCACAGCACCCGTCACTGTGATACATCGGATCACAGCACCCATCACTGTGATACACCACGTGTCACAGCACCCATCACTCTGATACACCGGATCACAGCACCCATCACTGTGATACACCACGTGTCACAGCACCCATCACTCTGATACACCGAATCACAGCACCCGTCACTGTGACAAACCGGATCACAGCACCCGTCACTGTGATACGCCGGATCACAGCACCCGTCACTGTGATACGCCGGATCACAGCACCCGTCACTGTGATACGCCGGATCACAGCATCCGTCACTGTGATACGCCGGATCACAGCAACCGTCACTGTGATACGCCGGATCACAGCACCCATCACTGTGATACACCGGATCACAGCACACGTCACTGTGATACACCGGATCACATCACCCGTCACTGTGATACACCGGATCACAGCACACGTCACTGTGATACACCGGATCACATCACCCGTCACTGTGATACACCGGATCACAGCACACGTCACTGTGATACACCACGGGTCACAGCACCCATCACTGTGATACACCACGGGTCACAGCACCCGTCACTGTGATACACCACGGGTCACAGCACCCATCACTGTGATTCACCGGATCACAGCACCCGTCACTGTGATACACCGGATCACAGCACCTATCACTGTGATACACCACGGGTCACAGCACCCGTCACTGTGATACACCACGGGTCACAGCACCCGTCACTGTGATACACCAGATCACAGAACCTGTCACTGTGATACACCACGGGTCACAGCACCCATCACTGTGACAAACCAGATCACAGCACCCATCACTGTGACAAACCAGATCACAGCACCCGTTACTGTGATACGCCGGATCACAGCACCCGTCACTGTGAATCACCATGGGTCACAGCACCCGTTACTGTGATACACCACGGGTCACAGCACCCGTTACTGTGATACGCCGGATCACAGCACCCGTCACTGTGATACACCACGTGTCACAGCACCCATCACTCTGATACACCGAATCACAGCACACCGTCACTGTGACAAACCAGATCACAGCACCCGTCACTGTGATACACTGGATCACAGCACCCGTCACTGTGATACGCCGGATCACAGCACCCGTCACTGTGATACACCGGATCACAGCACCCGACACTGTGATACACCGGATCACATCACCCGTCACTGTGATACACTGGATCACAGCACCCGTCACTGTGATACACCACGGGTCACAGCACCCATCACTGTGATACACCGGATCACATCACCCGTCACTGTGATACACTGGATCACAGCACCCGTCACTGTGATACACCACGGGTCACAGCACCCTTCACTGTGATACACCGGATCACATCACCCGTCACTGTGATACACCGGATCACAGCACACGTCACTGTGATACACCACGGGTCACAGCACCCATCACTGTGATACACCACGGGTCACAGCACCCGTCACTGTGATACACCACGGGTCACAGCACCCATCACTGTGATTCACCGGATCACAGCACCCGTCACTGTGATACACCGGATCACAGCACCTATCACTGTGATACACCACGGGTCACAGCACCCGTCACTGTGATACACCACGGGTCACAGCACCCGTCACTGTGATACACCAGATCACAGAACCTGTCACTGTGATACACCACGGGTCACAGCACCCATCACTGTGACAAACCAGATCACAGCACCCATCACTGTGACAAACCAGATCACAGCACCCGTTACTGTGATACGCCGGATCACAGCACCCGTCACTGTGAATCACCATGGGTCACAGCACCCGTTACTGTGATACACCACGGGTCACAGCACCCGTTACTGTGATACGCCGGATCACAGCACCCGTCACTGTGATACACCACGTGTCACAGCACCCATCACTGTGACAAACCAGATCACAGCACCCGTTACTGTGATACGCCGGATCACAGCACCCGTCACTGTGAATCACCATGGGTCACAGCACCCGTTACTGTGATACACCACGGGTCACAGCACCCATCACTGTGATACACCACGGGTCACAGCACCCGTCACTGTGATACACCACGGGTCACAGCACCCATCACTGTGATTCACCGGATCACAGCACCCGTCACTGTGATACATCGGATCACAGCACCCATCACTGTGATACACCACGTGTCACAGCACCCATCACTCTGATACACCGGATCACAGCACCCATCACTGTGATACACCACGTGTCACAGCACCCATCACTCTGATACACCGAATCACAGCACCCGTCTCTGTGACAAACCGGATCACAGCAACCGTCACTGTGATACGCCGGATCACAGCACCCGTCACTGTGATACGCCGGATCACAGCATCCGTCACTGTGATACGCCGGATCACAGCAACCGTCACTGTGATACGCCGGATCACAGCACCCATCACTGTGATACACCGGATCACAGCACACGTCACTGTGATACACCGGATCACATCACCCGTCACTGTGATACACCGGATCACAGCACCCATCACTGTGATTCACCGGATCACAGCACCCGTCACTGTGATACACCGGATCACAGCACCTATCACTGTGATACACCACGGGTCACAGCACCCGTCACTGTGATACACCACGGGTCACAGCACCCATCACTGTGACAAACCAGATCACAGCACCCATCACTGTGACAAACCAGATCACAGCACCCGTTACTGTGATACGCCGGATCACAGCACCCGTCACTGTGAATCACCATGGGTCACAGCACCCGTTACTGTGATACACCACGGGTCACAGCACCCGTTACTGTGATACGCCGGATCACATCACCCGTCACTGTGATACACCACGTGTCACAGCACCCATCACTCTGATACACCGAATCACAGCACCCGTCACTGTGACAAACCAGATCACAGCACCCGTCACTGTGATACACTGGATCACAGCACCCGTCACTGTGATACATCGGATCACAGCACCCATCACTGTGATACACCACGTGTCACAGCACCCATCACTCTGATACACCGGATCACAGCACCCATCACTGTGATACACCACGTGTCACAGCACCCATCACTCTGATACACCGAATCACAGCACCCGTCACTGTGACAAACCGGATCACAGCACCCGTCACTGTGATACGCCGGATCACAGCACCCGTCACTGTGATACGCCGGATCACAGCATCCGTCACTGTGATACGCCGGATCACAGCAACCGTCACTGTGATACGCCGGATCACAGCACCCATCACTGTGATACACCGGATCACAGCACACGTCACTGTGATACACCGGATCACATCACCCGTCACTGTGATACACCGGATCACAGCACACGTCACTGTGATACACCGGATCACAGCACACGTCACTGTGATACACCGGATCACAGCACCCGTCACTGTGATACAACACGGGTCACAGCACCCATCACTGTGATACACCACGGGTCACAGCACCCGTCACTGTGATGCACCGGATCACAGCACCCGACACTGTGATGCACCGGATCACAGCACCCGACACTGTGATACACCGGATCACAGCACCCGACACTGTGATACACCGGATCACAGCACCCGTCACTGTGATACGCCGGATCACAGCACACGTCACTGTGATACACCACGGGTCACAGCACCCATCACTGTGATACACCGGATCACATCACCCGTCACTGTGATATACTGGATCACAGCACCCGTCACTGTGATACGCCGGATCACAGCACCCGTCACTGTGATACAACGGATCACAGCACCCGACACTGTGATACACCGGATCACATCACCCGTCACTGTGATACACTGGATCACAGCACCCGTCACTGTGATACACCACGGGTCACAGCACCCATCACTGTGATACACCGGATCACATCACCCGTCACTGTGATACACTGGATCACAGCACCCGTCACTGTGATACACCACGGGTCACAGCACCCGTCACTGTGATACACCGGATCACATCACCCGTCACTGTGATACACCGAATCACAGCACACGTCACTGTGATACACCACGGGTCACAGCACCCATCACTGTGATACACCACGGGTCACAGCACCCGTCACTCAGATACACCACGGGTCACAGCACCCGTCACTGTGATGCACCGGATCACAGCACCCGACACTGTGATACACCGGATCACAGCACCCGACACTGTGATACACCGGATCACAGCACCCGTCACTGTGATACGCCGGATCACAGCACCCGTCACTGTGATACGCCGGATCACAGCACCCGACACTGTGATACACCGGATCACGGCACCCGTCACTGTGATACACCGGATCACAGCACCCGACACTGTGATACACCGGATCACAGCACCCATCACTGTGATACACCGGATCACAGCACCCGACACTGTGATACACCGGATCACAGCACCCGTCACTGTGATACTCCACGTGTCACAGCACCCATCACTGTGATTCACCGGATCACAGCACCCGTCACTGTGATACACTGGATCACAGCACCCGTCACTGTGATACACCACGGGTCACAGCACCCGTCACTGTGATACACCGGATCACATCACCCGTCACTGTGATACACTGGATCACAGCACCCGTCACTGTGATACACCACGGGTCACAGCACCCATCACTGTGATACACCGGATCACATCACCCGTCACTGTGATACACTGGATCACAGCACCCGTCACTGTGATACACCACGGGTCACAGCACCCGTCACTGTGATACACCGGATCACATCACCCGTCACTGTGATACACCGGATCACAGCACACGTCACTGTGATACACCACGGGTCACAGCACCCATCACTGTGATACACCACAGGTCACAGCACCCGTCACTGTGATACACCACGGGTCACAGCACCCATCACTGTGATTCACCGGATCACAGCACCCGTCACTGTGATACACCGGATCACAGCACCTATCACTGTGATACACCACGGGTCACAGCACCCGTCACTGTGATACACCACGGGTCACAGCACCCGTCACTGTGATACACCAGATCACAGAACCTGTCACTGTGATACACCACGGGTCACAGCACCCATCACTGTGATACACCACGGGTCACAGCACCCTTCACTGTGATGCACCGGATCACAGCACCCGACACTGTGATGCACCGGATCACAGCACCCGACACTGTGATACACCGGATCACAGCACCCGACACTGTGATACACCGGATCACAGCACCCGTCACTGTGATACGCCGGATCACAGCACACGTCACTGTGATACACCACGGGTCACAGCACCCATCACTGTGATACACCGGATCACATCACCCGTCACTGTGATACACTGGATCACAGCACCCGTCACTGTGATACGCCGGATCACAGCACCCGTCACTGTGATACACCGGATCACAGCACCCGACACTGTGATACACCACGGGTCACAGCACCCATCACTGTGATACACCGGATCACATCACCCGTCACTGTGATACACTGGATCACAGCACCCGTCACTGTGATACACCACGGGTCACAGCACCCGTCACTGTGATACACCGGATCACATCACCCGTCACTGTGATACACCGAATCACAGCACACGTCACTGTGATACACCACGGGTCACAGCACCCATCACTGTGATACACCACAGGTCACAGCACCCGTCACTGTGATACACCACGGGTCACAGCACCCGTCACTGTGATGCACCGGATCACAGCACCCGACACTGTGATACACCGGATCACAGCACCCGTCACTGTGATACGCCGGATCACAGCACACGTCACTGTGATACACCACGGGTCACAGCACCCATCACTGTGATACACCGGATCACATCACCCGTCACTGTGATACACTGGATCACAGCACCCGTCACTGTGATACACCACGGGTCACAGCACCCATCACTGTGATACACCGGATCACATCACCCGTCACTGTGATACACTGGATCACAGCACCCGTCACTGTGATACACCACGGGTCACAGCACCCGTCACTGTGATACACCGGATCACATCACCCGTCACTGTGATACACCGGATCACAGCACACGTCACTGTGATACACCACGGGTCACAGCACCCTTCACTGTGATACACCACGGGTCACAGCACCCGTCACTGTGATACACCACGGGTCACAGCACCCATCATTGTGATTCACCGGATCACAGCACCCGTCACTGTGATACACCGGATCACAGCACCTATCACTGTGATACACCACGGGTCACAGCACCCATCACTGTGATACACCACGGGTCACAGCACCCGTCACTGTGATACACCAGATCACAGAACCTGTCACTGTGATACACCACGGGTCACAGCACCCATCACTGTGACAAACCAGATCACAGCACCCATCACTGTGACAAACCAGATCACAGCACCCGTTACTGTGATACGCCGGATCACAGCACCCGTCACTGTGAATCACCATGGGTCACAGCACCCGTTACTGTGATACACCACGGGTCACAGCACCCGTTACTGTGATACGCCGGATCACAGCACCCGTCACTGTGATACACCACGTGTCACAGCACCCGTCACTCTGATACACCGAATCACAGCACCCGTCACTGTGACAAACCAGATCACAGCACCCGTCACTGTGATACACTGGATCACAGCACCCGTCACTGTGATACATCGGATCACAGCACCCATCACTGTGATACACCACGTGTCACAGCACCCATCACTCTGATACACCGAATCACAGCACCCGTCACTGTGACAAACCGGATCACAGCACCCGTCACTGTGATACGCCGGATCACAGCACCCGTCACTGTGATACGCCGGATCACAGCACCCGTCACTGTGATACGCCGGATCACAGCACCCGTCACTGTGATACGCTGGATCACAGCACCCGTCACTGTGATACACCACGGGTCACAGCACCCATCACTGTGATACACCGGATCACATCACCCGTCACTGTGATACACTGGATCACAGCACCCGTCACTGTGATACACCACGGGTCACAGCACCCGTCACTGTGATACACCGGATCACATCACCCGTCACTGTGATACACCGGATCACAGCACACGTCACTGTGATACACCACGGGTCACAGCACCCATCACTGTGATACACCACGGGTCACAGCACCCGTCACTGTGATACACCACGGGTCACAGCACCCATCATTGTGATTCACCGGATCACAGCACCCGTCACTGTGATACACCGGATCACAGCACCTATCACTGTGATACACCACGGGTCACAGCACCCATCACTGTGATACACCACGGGTCACAGCACCCGTCACTGTGATACACCAGATCACAGAACCTGTCACTGTGATACACCACGGGTCACAGCACCCATCACTGTGACAAACCAGATCACAGCACCCATCACTGTGACAAACCAGATCACAGCACCCGTTACTGTGATACGCCGGATCACAGCACCCGTCACTGTGAATCACCATGGGTCACAGCACCCGTTACTGTGATACACCACGGGTCACAGCACCCGTTACTGTGATACGCCGGATCACAGCACCCGTCACTGTGATACACCACGTGTCACAGCACCCGTCACTCTGATACACCGAATCACAGCACCCGTCACTGTGACAAACCAGATCACAGCACCCGTCACTGTGATACACTGGATCACAGCACCCGTCACTGTGATACATCGGATCACAGCACCCATCACTGTGATACACCACGTGTCACAGCACCCATCACTCTGATACACCGAATCACAGCACCCGTCACTGTGACAAACCGGATCACAGCACCCGTCACTGTGATACGACAGATCACAGCACCCGTCACTGTGATACGCCGGATCACAGCACCCGTCACTGTGATACGCCGGATCACAGCACCCGTCACTGTGATACACTGGATCACAGCACCCGTCACTGTGATACACCACGGGTCACAGCACCCATCACTGTGATACACCGGATCACATCACCCGTCACTGTGATACACTGGATCACAGCACCCGTCACTGTGATACACCACGGGTCACAGCACCCGTCACTGTGATACACCGGATCACATCACCCGTCACTGTGATACACCGGATCACAGCACACGTCACTGTGATACACCACGGGTCACAGCACCCATCACTGTGATACACCACGGGTCACAGCACCCGTCACTGTGATACACCACGGGTCACAGCACCCATCATTGTGATTCACCGGATCACAGCACCCGTCACTGTGATACACCGGATCACAGCACCTATCACTGTGATACACCATGGGTCACAGCACCCATCACTGTGATACACCACGGGTCACAGCACCCGTCACTGTGATACACCAGATCACAGAACCTGTCACTGTGATACACCACGGGTCACAGCACCCATCACTGTGACAAACCAGATCACAGCACCCATCACTGTGACAAACCAGATCACAGCACCCGTTACTGTGATACGCCGGATCACAGCACCCGTCACTGTGAATCACCATGGGTCACAGCACCCGTTACTGTGATACACCACGGGTCACAGCACCCGTTACTGTGATACGCCGGATCACAGCACCCGTCACTGTGATACACCACGTGTCACAGCACCCGTCACTCTGATACACCGAATCACAGCACCCGTCACTGTGACAAACCAGATCACAGCACCCGTCACTGTGATACACTGGATCACAGCACCCGTCACTGTGATACATCGGATCACAGCACCCATCACTGTGATACACCACGTGTCACAGCACCCATCACTCTGATACACCGAATCACAGCACCCGTCACTGTGACAAACCGGATCACAGCACCCGTCACTGTGATACGCCGGATCACAGCACCCGTCACTGTGATACGCCGGATCACAGCACCCGTCACTGTGATACGCCGGATCACAGCAACCGTCACTGTGATACGCCGGATCACAGCACCCATCACTGTGATACACCTGATCACAGCACACGTCACTGTGATACACCGGATCACATCACCCGTCACTGTGATACACCGGATCACAGCACACGTCACTGTGATACACCGGATCACAGCACACGTCACTGTGATACACCGGATCACAGCACCCGTCACTGTGATACAACACGGGTCACAGCACCCGTCACTGTGATACACCACGGGTCACAGCACCCATCACTGTGAAACACCACGGGTCACAGCACCCGTCACTGTGATACACTGGATCACAGCACCCGTCACTGTGATACACCACGGGTCACAGCACCCATCACTGTGATACACCGGATCACATCACCCGTCACTGTGATACACTGGATCACAGCACCCGTCACTGTGATACACCACGGGTCACAGCACCCGTCACTGTGATACACCGGATCACATCACCCGTCACTGTGATACACCGGATCACAGCACACGTCACTGTGATACACCACGGGTCACAGCACCCATCACTGTGATACACCACGGGTCACAGCACCCGTCACTGTGATACACCACGGGTCACAGCACCCATCACTGTGATATACCAGATCACAGCACGCATCACTGTGATACACTGGATCAGAGCACCCATCACTGGGATACACCACAGCACCCATCACTGTGATACACCGGATCACAGCAACCATCACTGGGATACACCACAGCACCCATCACTGTGACACACCACGGTTTACAGCACCCGTCACTGTGATACACCACGGGTCACAGCACCCGTCAGTGTGATACACCGGATCACAGCAGCCGTCACTGTGATACACAACAGCACCCTTCACTGTGACACACCGGATCACAGCACCCGACACTGTGATACACCACGGGTCACAGCACCCTTCACTGTGATACACCACGGGTCACAGCACCCATCACTGTGATATACCAGATCACAGCACCCATCACTGTGATACACCGGATCACAGCACCCGTCACTGTGATATACCACGGGTCACAGCAGCCATCACTGTGATACACCGGATCACAGCACCCGTCACTGTGATACACAACAGCAGCCGTCACTGTGATACACAACAGCACCCTTCAATGTGACACACCGGATCACAGCACCCGACACTGTGATACACCACGGGTCACAGCACCCTTCACTGTGATACACCACGGGTCACAGCACCCATCACTGTGATATACCAGATCACAGCACCCATCACTGTGATACACCACGTGTCACAGCACCCATCACTGTGATACACCGGATCACAGCACCCAACACTGTGATACACCACGGGTCACAGCACCCGACACTGTGATACACCACGGGTCACAGCAACCTTCACTGTGATGCACCGGATCACAGCACCCATCACTGTGATACACCACGGGTCTCAGCACCCGTCACTGTGATACACCATGGGTCACAGCACCCATCACTCTGATACACCAGATCACAGCACCCATCACTGTGATACACCGGATCACAGCACCCATCACTGTGATACACCACGGGTCACAGCACTGATCACTGTGATAAACCACGGGTCACAGCACCCGTCACTGGGATACACCACGGGTCACAGCACCCATCACTGTGATACACCGGATCACAGCACCCGTCACTGTGATACACCACGGGTCACAGCACCCATCACTGTGATACACCAGGGTCACAGCACCCATCACTGTGACACACCACAGGTCACAGCACCCATCACTGTGACAAACCAGATCACAGCACCTGTCACTGTGATACACCGGATCACAGCACCCTTCACTGTCACAAACCAGATCACAGCACCCATCACTGTGAAACACCAGATCACAGCACCCGTCACTGTGATACACCACAGCACCCGTCACTGTGACAAATCAGATCACAGCACCCGTCACTGTGAAACACCAGATCACAGCACCCATCACTGTGACACACCACAGCACCCGTCACTGTGACAAACCAGATCACAGCACCCGTCACTGTGATACGCCGGATCACAGCAACCGTCACTGTGATTCGCCGGATCACAGCACCCGACACTGTCACAAACCTGATCACAGCACCCGTCACTGTGATACGCCGGATCACAGCACCCGTCACTGTGATACACCACGTGTCACAGCACCCATCACTGTGATACACCGGATCACAGCACCCGTCACTGTGATACACCGGATCACAGCACCCATCACTGTCACAAACCAGCTCACAGCACCCGTCACTGTGATACACCACGGGTCACAGCACCCGTCACTGTGATACACCGGATCACATCACCCGTCACTGTGATACACCGGATCACAGCACACGTCACTGTGATACACCACGGGTCACAGCACCCTTCACTGTGATACACCACGGGTCACAGCACCCGTCACTGTGATACACCGCGGGTCACAGCACCCATCATTGTGATTCACCGGATCACAGCACCCGTCACTGTGATACACCGGATCACAGCACCTATCACTGTGATACACCACGGGTCACAGCACCCATCACTGTGATACACCACGGGTCACAGCACCCGTCACTGTGATACACCAGATCACAGAACCTGTCACTGTGATACACCACGGGTCACAGCACCCATCACTGTGACAAACCAGATCACAGCACCCATCACTGTGACAAACCAGATCACAGCACCCGTTACTGTGATACGCCGGATCACAGCACCCGTCACTGTGAATCACCATGGGTCACAGCACCCGTTACTGTGATACACCACGGGTCACAGCACCCGTTACTGTGATACGCCGGATCACAGCACCCGTCACTGTGATACACCACGTGTCACAGCACCCGTCACTCTGATACACCGAATCACAGCACCCGTCACTGTGACAAACCAGATCACAGCACCCGTCACTGTGATACACTGGATCACAGCACCCGTCACTGTGATACATCGGATCACAGCACCCATCACTGTGATACACCACGTGTCACAGCACCCATCACTCTGATACACCGAATCACAGCACCCGTCACTGTGACAAACCGGATCACAGCACCCGTCACTGTGATACGCCGGATCACAGCACCCGTCACTGTGATACGCCGGATCACAGCACCCGTCACTGTGATACGCCGGATCACAGCACCCGTCACTGTGATACACTGGATCACAGCACCCGTCACTGTGATACACCACGGGTCACAGCACCCATCACTGTGATACACCGGATCACATCACCCGTCACTGTGATACACTGGATCACAGCACCCGTCACTGTGATACACCACGGGTCACAGCACCCGTCACTGTGATACACCGGATCACATCACCCGTCACTGTGATACACCGGATCACAGCACACGTCACTGTGATACACCACGGGTCACAGCACCCATCACTGTGATACACCACGGGTCACAGCACCCGTCACTGTGATACACCACGGGTCACAGCACCCATCATTGTGATTCACCGGATCACAGCACCCGTCACTGTGATACACCGGATCACAGCACCTATCACTGTGATACACCACGGGTCACAGCACCCATCACTGTGATACACCACGGGTCACAGCACCCGTCACTGTGATACACCAGATCACAGAACCTGTCACTGTGATACACCACGGGTCACAGCACCCATCACTGTGACAAACCAGATCACAGCACCCATCACTGTGACAAACCAGATCACAGTACCCGTTACTGTGATACGCCGGATCACAGCACCCGTCACTGTGAATCACCATGGGTCACAGCACCCGTTACTGTGATACACCACGGGTCACAGCACCCGTTACTGTGATACGCCGGATCACAGCACCCGTCACTGTGATACACCACGTGTCACAGCACCCGTCACTCTGATACACCGAATCACAGCACCCGTCACTGTGACAAACCAGATCACAGCACCCGTCACTGTGATACACTGGATCACAGCACCCGTCACTGTGATACATCGGATCACAGCACCCATCACTGTGATACACCACGTGTCACAGCACCCATCACTCTGATACACCGAATCACAGCACCCGTCACTGTGACAAACCGGATCACAGCACCCGTCACTGTGATACGACAGATCACAGCACCCGTCACTGTGATACGCCGGATCACAGCACCCGTCACTGTGATACGCCGGATCACAGCACCCGTCACTGTGATACACTGGATCACAGCACCCGTCACTGTGATACACCACGGGTCACAGCACCCATCACTGTGATACACCGGATCACATCACCCGTCACTGTGATACACTGGATCACAGCACCCGTCACTGTGATACACCACGGGTCACAGCACCCGTCACTGTGATACACCGGATCACATCACCCGTCACTGTGATACACCGGATCACAGCACACGTCACTGTGATACACCACGGGTCACAGCACCCATTACTGTGATACACCACGGGTCACAGCACCCGTCACTGTGATACACCACGGGTCACAGCACCCATCATTGTGATTCACCGGATCACAGCACCCGTCACTGTGATACACCGGATCACAGCACCTATCACTGTGATACACCATGGGTCACAGCACCCATCACTGTGATACACCACGGGTCACAGCACCCGTCACTGTGATACACCAGATCACAGAACCTGTCACTGTGATACACCACGGGTCACAGCACCCATCACTGTGACAAACCAGATCACAGCACCCATCACTGTGACAAACCAGATCACAGCACCCGTTACTGTGATACGCCGGATCACAGCACCCGTCACTGTGAATCACCATGGGTCACAGCACCCGTTACTGTGATACACCACGGGTCACAGCACCCGTTACTGTGATACGCCGGATCACAGCACCCGTCACTGTGATACACCACGTGTCACAGCACCCGTCACTCTGATACACCGAATCACAGCACCCGTCACTGTGACAAACCAGATCACAGCACCCGTCACTGTGATACACTGGATCACAGCACCCGTCACTGTGATACATCGGATCACAGCACCCATCACTGTGATACACCACGTGTCACAGCACCCATCACTCTGATACACCGAATCACAGCACCCGTCACTGTGACAAACCGGATCACAGCACCCGTCACTGTGATACGCCGGATCACAGCACCCGTCACTGTGATACGCCGGATCACAGCACCCGTCACTGTGATACGCCGGATCACAGCAACCGTCACTGTGATACGCCGGATCACAGCACCCATCACTGTGATACACCTGATCACAGCACACGTCACTGTGATACACCGGATCACATCACCCGTCACTGTGATACACCGGATCACAGCACACGTCACTGTGATACACCGGATCACAGCACACGTCACTGTGATACACCGGATCACAGCACCCGTCACTGTGATACAACACGGGTCACAGCACCCGTCACTGTGATACACCACGGGTCACAGCACCCATCACTGTGAAACACCACGGGTCACAGCACCCGTCACTGTGATACACTGGATCACAGCACCCGTCACTGTGATACACCACGGGTCACAGCACCCATCACTGTGATACACCGGATCACATCACCCGTCACTGTGATACACTGGATCACAGCACCCGTCACTGTGATACACCACGGGTCACAGCACCCGTCACTGTGATACACCGGATCACATCACCCGTCACTGTGATACACCGGATCACAGCACACGTCACTGTGATACACCACGGGTCACAGCACCCATCACTGTGATACACCACGGGTCACAGCACCCGTCACTGTGATACACCACGGGTCACAGCACCCATCACTGTGATATACCAGATCACAGCACGCATCACTGTGATACACTGGATCAGAGCACCCATCACTGGGATACACCACAGCACCCATCACTGTGATACACCGGATCACAGCAACCATCACTGGGATACACCACAGCACCCATCACTGTGACACACCACGGTTTACAGCACCCGTCACTGTGATACACCACGGGTCACAGCACCCGTCAGTGTGATACACCGGATCACAGCAGCCGTCACTGTGATACACAACAGCACCCTTCACTGTGACACACCGGATCACAGCACCCGACACTGTGATACACCACGGGTCACAGCACCCTTCACTGTGATACACCACGGGTCACAGCACCCATCACTGTGATATACCAGATCACAGCACCCATCACTGTGATACACCGGATCACAGCACCCGTCACTGTGATATACCACGGGTCACAGCAGCCATCACTGTGATACACCGGATCACAGCACCCGTCACTGTGATACACAACAGCAGCCGTCACTGTGATACACAACAGCACCCTTCAATGTGACACACCGGATCACAGCACCCGACACTGTGATACACCACGGGTCACAGCACCCTTCACTGTGATACACCACGGGTCACAGCACCCATCACTGTGATATACCAGATCACAGCACCCATCACTGTGATACACCACGTGTCACAGCACCCATCACTGTGATACACCGGATCACAGCACCCAACACTGTGATACACCACGGGTCACAGCACCCGACACTGTGATACACCACGGGTCACAGCAACCTTCACTGTGATGCACCGGATCACAGCACCCATCACTGTGATACACCACGGGTCTCAGCACCCGTCACTGTGATACACCATGGGTCACAGCACCCATCACTCTGATACACCAGATCACAGCACCCATCACTGTGATACACCGGATCACAGCACCCATCACTGTGATACACCACGGGTCACAGCACTGATCACTGTGATAAACCACGGGTCACAGCACCCGTCACTGGGATACACCACGGGTCACAGCACCCATCACTGTGATACACCGGATCACAGCACCCGTCACTGTGATACACCACGGGTCACAGCACCCATCACTGTGATACACCAGGGTCACAGCACCCATCACTGTGACACACCACAGGTCACAGCACCCATCACTGTGACAAACCAGATCACAGCACCTGTCACTGTGATACACCGGATCACAGCACCCTTCACTGTCACAAACCAGATCACAGCACCCATCACTGTGAAACACCAGATCACAGCACCCGTCACTGTGATACACCACAGCACCCGTCACTGTGACAAATCAGATCACAGCACCCGTCACTGTGAAACACCAGATCACAGCACCCATCACTGTGACACACCACAGCACCCGTCACTGTGACAAACCAGATCACAGCACCCGTCACTGTGATACGCCGGATCACAGCAACCGTCACTGTGATTCGCCGGATCACAGCACCCGACACTGTCACAAACCTGATCACAGCACCCGTCACTGTGATACGCCGGATCACAGCACCCGTCACTGTGATACACCACGTGTCACAGCACCCATCACTGTGATACACCGGATCACAGCACCCGTCACTGTGATACACCGGATCACAGCACCCATCACTGTCACAAACCAGCTCACAGCACCCGTCACTGTGATACACCACGGGTCACAGCACCCTTCACTGTGATGCACCGGATCACAGCACCCGACACTGTGATGCACCGGATCACAGCACCCGACACTGTGATACACCGGATCACAGCACCCGTCACTGTGATACACCACGGGTCACAGCACCCATCACTGTGATACACCACGGGTCACAGCACCCGTCACTGTGATACACCACGGGTCACAGCACCCGTCACTGTGATGCACCGGATCACAGCACCCGACACTGTGATACACTGGATCACAGCACCTGACACTGTGATACACCGGATCACAGCACCCGTCACTGTGATACGCCGGATCACAGCACACGTCACTGTGATACACCACGGGTCACAGCACCCATCACTGTGATACACCGGATCACATCACCCGTCACTGTGATACACTGGATCACAGCACCCGTCACTGTGATACGCCGGATCACAGCACCCGTCACTGTGATACACCGGATCACAGCACCCGACACTGTGATACACCGGATCACATCACCCGTCACTGTGATACACTGGATCACAGCACCCGTCACTGTGATACACCACGGGTCACAGCACCCATCACTGTGATACACCGCATCACATCACCCGTCACTGTGATACACTGGATCACAGCACCCGTCACTGTGATACACCACGGGTCACAGCACCCTTCACTGTGATACACCGGATCACATCACCCGTCACTGTGATACACCGGATCACAGCACACGTCACTGTGATACACCACGGGTCACAGCACCCATCACTGTGATACACCACGGGTCACAGCACCCGTCACTGTGATACACCACGGGTCACAGCACCCATCACTGTGATTCACCGGATCACAGCACCCGTCACTGTGATACACCGGATCACAGCACCTATCACTGTGATACACCACGGGTCACAGCACCCGTCACTGTGATACACCACGGGTCACAGCACCCGTCACTGTGATACACCAGATCACAGAACCTGTCACTGTGATACACCACGGGTCACAGCACCCATCACTGTGACAAACCAGATCACAGCACCCATCACTGTGACAAACCAGATCACAGCACCCGTTACTGTGATACGCCGGATCACAGCACCCGTCACTGTGAATCACCATGGGTCACAGCACCCGTTACTGTGATACACCACGGGTCACAGCACCCGTTACTGTGATACGCCGGATCACAGCACCCGTCACTGTGATACACCACGTGTCACAGCACCCATCACTCTGATACACCGAATCACAGCACCCGTCACTGTGACAAACCAGATCACAGCACCCGTCACTGTGATACACTGGATCACAGCACCCGTCACTGTGATACGCCGGATCACAGCACCCGTCACTGTGATACACCGGATCACAGCACCCGACACTGTGATACACCGGATCACATCACCCGTCACTGTGATACACTGGATCACAGCACCCGTCACTGTGATACACCACGGGTCACAGCACCCATCACTGTGATACACCGGATCACATCACCCGTCACTGTGATACACTGGATCACAGCACCCGTCACTGTGATACACCACGGGTCACAGCACCCTTCACTGTGATACACCGGATCACATCACCCGTCACTGTGATACACCGGATCACAGCACACGTCACTGTGATACACCACGGGTCACAGCACCCATCACTGTGATACACCACGGGTCACAGCACCCGTCACTGTGATACACCACGGGTCACAGCACCCATCACTGTGATTCACCGGATCACAGCACCCGTCACTGTGATACACCGGATCACAGCACCTATCACTGTGATACACCACGGGTCACAGCACCCGTCACTGTGATACACCACGGGTCACAGCACCCGTCACTGTGATACACCAGATCACAGAACCTGTCACTGTGATACACCACGGGTCACAGCACCCATCACTGTGACAAACCAGATCACAGCACCCATCACTGTGACAAACCAGATCACAGCACCCGTTACTGTGATACGCCGGATCACAGCACCCGTCACTGTGAATCACCATGGGTCACAGCACCCGTTACTGTGATACACCACGGGTCACAGCACCCGTTACTGTGATACGCCGGATCACAGCACCCGTCACTGTGATACACCACGTGTCACAGCACCCATCACTGTGACAAACCAGATCACAGCACCCGTTACTGTGATACGCCGGATCACAGCACCCGTCACTGTGAATCACCATGGGTCACAGCACCCGTTACTGTGATACACCACGGGTCACAGCACCCATCACTGTGATACACCACGGGTCACAGCACCCGTCACTGTGATACACCACGGGTCACAGCACCCATCACTGTGATTCACCGGATCACAGCACCCGTCACTGTGATACATCGGATCACAGCACCCATCACTGTGATACACCACGTGTCACAGCACCCATCACTCTGATACACCGGATCACAGCACCCATCACTGTGATACACCACGTGTCACAGCACCCATCACTCTGATACACCGAATCACAGCACCCGTCACTGTGACAAACCGTATCACAGCACCCGTCACTGTGATACGCCGGATCACAGCACCCGTCACTGTGATACGCCGGATCACAGCATCCGTCACTGTGATACGCCGGATCACAGCAACCGTCACTGTGATACGCCGGATCACAGCACCCATCACTGTGATACACCGGATCACAGCACACGTCACTGTGATACACCGGATCACATCACCCGTCACTGTGATACACCGGATCACAGCACCCATCACTGTGATTCACCGGATCACAGCACCCGTCACTGTGATACACCGGATCACAGCACCTATCACTGTGATACACCACGGGACACAGCACCCGTCACTGTGATACACCACGGGTCACAGCACCCGTCACTGTGATACACCAGATCACAGAACCTGTCACTGTGATACACCACGGGTCACAGCACCCATCACTGTGACAAACCAGATCACAGCACCCATCACTGTGACAAACCAGATCACAGCACCCGTTACTGTGATACGCCGGATCACAGCACCCGTCACTGTGAATCACCATGGGTCACAGCACCCGTTACTGTGATACACCACGGGTCACAGCACCCGTTACTGTGAAACGCCGGATCACAGCACCCGTCACTGTGATACACCACGTGTCACAGCACCCATCACTCTGATACACCGAATCACAGCACCCGTCACTGTGACAAACCAGATCACAGCACCCGTCACTGTGATACACTGGATCACAGCACCCGTCACTGTGATACATCGGATCACAGCACCCATCACTGTGATACACCACGTGTCACAGCACCCATCACTCTGATACACCGGATCACAGCACCCATCACTGTGATACACCACGTGTCACAGCACCCATCACTCTGATACACCGAATCACAGCACCCGTCACTGTGACAAACCGGATCACAGCACCCGTCACTGTGATACGCCGGATCACAGCACCCGTCACTGTGATACGCCGGATCACAGCATCCGTCACTGTGATACGCCGGATCACAGCAACCGTCACTGTGATACGCCGGATCACAGCACCCATCACTGTGATACACCGGATCACAGCACACGTCACTGTGATACACCGGATCACATCACCCGTCACTGTGATACACCGGATCACAGCACACGTCACTGTGATACACCGGATCACATCACCCGTCACTGTGATACACCGGATCACAGCACACGTCACTGTGATACACCACGGGTCACAGCACCCATCACTGTGATACACCACGGGTCACAGCACCCGTCACTGTGATACACCACGGGTCACAGCACCCATCACTGTGATTCACCGGATCACAGCACCCGTCACTGTGATACACCGGATCACAGCACCTATCACTGTGATACACCACGGGTCACAGCACCCGTCACTGTGATACACCACGGGTCACAGCACCCGTCACTGTGATACACCAGATCACAGAACCTGTCACTGTGATACACCACGGGTCACAGCACCCATCACTGTGACAAACCAGATCACAGCACCCATCACTGTGACAAACCAGATCACAGCACCCGTTACTGTGATACGCCGGATCACAGCACCCGTCACTGTGAATCACCATGGGTCACAGCACCCGTTACTGTGATACACCACGGGTCACAGCACCCGTTACTGTGATACGCCGGATCACAGCACCCGTCACTGTGATACACCACGTGTCACAGCACCCATCACTCTGATACACCGAATCACAGCACCCGTCACTGTGACAAACCAGATCACAGCACCCGTCACTGTGATACACTGGATCACAGCACCCGTCACTGTGATACGCCGGATCACAGCACCCGTCACTGTGATACACCGGATCACAGCACCCGACACTGTGATACACCGGATCACATCACCCGTCACTGTGATACACTGGATCACAGCACCCGTCACTGTGATACACCACGGGTCACAGCACCCATCACTGTGATACACCGGATCACATCACCCGTCACTGTGATACACTGGATCACAGCACCCGTCACTGTGATACACCACGGGTCACAGCACCCTTCACTGTGATACACCGGATCACATCACCCGTCACTGTGATACACCGGATCACAGCACACGTCACTGTGATACACCACGGGTCACAGCACCCATCACTGTGATACACCACGGGTCACAGCACCCGTCACTGTGATACACCACGGGTCACAGCACCCATCACTGTGATTCACCGGATCACAGCACCCGTCACTGTGATACACCGGATCACAGCACCTATCACTGTGATACACCACGGGTCACAGCACCCGTCACTGTGATACACCACGGGTCACAGCACCCGTCACTGTGATACACCAGATCACAGAACCTGTCACTGTGATACACCACGGGTCACAGCACCCATCACTGTGACAAACCAGATCACAGCACCCATCACTGTGACAAACCAGATCACAGCACCCGTTACTGTGATACGCCGGATCACAGCACCCGTCACTGTGAATCACCATGGGTCACAGCACCCGTTACTGTGATACACCACGGGTCACAGCACCCGTTACTGTGATACGCCGGATCACAGCACCCGTCACTGTGATACACCACGTGTCACAGCACCCATCACTGTGACAAACCAGATCACAGCACCCGTTACTGTGATACGCCGGATCACAGCACCCGTCACTGTGAATCACCATGGGTCACAGCACCCGTTACTGTGATACACCACGGGTCACAGCACCCATCACTGTGATACACCACGGGTCACAGCACCCGTCACTGTGATACACCACGGGTCACAGCACCCATCACTGTGATTCACCGGATCACAGCACCCGTCACTGTGATACATCGGATCACAGCACCCATCACTGTGATACACCACGTGTCACAGCACCCATCACTCTGATACACCGGATCACAGCACCCATCACTGTGATACACCACGTGTCACAGCACCCATCACTCTGATACACCGAATCACAGCACCCGTCACTGTGACAAACCGGATCACAGCAACCGTCACTGTGATACGCCGGATCACAGCACCCGTCACTGTGATACGCCGGATCACAGCATCCGTCACTGTGATACGCCGGATCACAGCAACCGTCACTGTGATACGCCGGATCACAGCACCCATCACTGTGATACACCGGATCACAGCACACGTCACTGTGATACACCGGATCACATCACCCGTCACTGTGATACACCGGATCACAGCACCCATCACTGTGATTCACCGGATCACAGCACCCGTCACTGTGATACACCGGATCACAGCACCTATCACTGTGATACACCACGGGTCACAGCACCCGTCACTGTGATACACCACGGGTCACAGCACCCGTCACTGTGATACACCAGATCACAGAACCTGTCACTGTGATACACCACGGGTCACAGCACCCATCACTGTGACAAACCAGATCACAGCACCCATCACTGTGACAAACCAGATCACAGCACCCGTTACTGTGATACGCCGGATCACAGCACCCGTCACTGTGAATCACCATGGGTCACAGCACCCGTTACTGTGATACACCACGGGTCACAGCACCCGTTACTGTGATACGCCGGATCACAGCACCCGTCACTGTGATACACCACGTGTCACAGCACCCATCACTCTGATACACCGAATCACAGCACCCGTCACTGTGACAAACCAGATCACAGCACCCGTCACTGTGATACACTGGATCACAGCACCCGTCACTGTGATACGCCGGATCACAGCACCCGTCACTGTGATACACCGGATCACAGCACCCGACACTGTGATACACCGGATCACATCACCCGTCACTGTGATACACTGGATCACAGCACCCGTCACTGTGATACACCACGGGTCACAGCACCCATCACTGTGATACACCGGATCACATCACCCGTCACTGTGATACACTGGATCACAGCACCCGTCACTGTGATACACCACGGGTCACAGCACCCTTCACTGTGATACACCGGATCACATCACCCGTCACTGTGATACACCGGATCACAGCACACGTCACTGTGATACACCACGGGTCACAGCACCCATCACTGTGATACACCACGGGTCACAGCACCCGTCACTGTGATACACCACGGGTCACAGCACCCATCACTGTGATTCACCGGATCACAGCACCCGTCACTGTGATACACCGGATCACAGCACCTATCACTGTGATACACCACGGGTCACAGCACCCGTCACTGTGATACACCACGGGTCACAGCACCCGTCACTGTGATACACCAGATCACAGAACCTGTCACTGTGATACACCACGGGTCACAGCACCCATCACTGTGACAAACCAGATCACAGCACCCATCACTGTGACAAACCAGATCACAGCACCCGTTACTGTGATACGCCGGATCACAGCACCCGTCACTGTGAATCACCATGGGTCACAGCACCCGTTACTGTGATACACCACGGGTCACAGCACCCGTTACTGTGATACGCCGGATCACAGCACCCGTCACTGTGATACACCACGTGTCACAGCACCCATCACTGTGACAAACCAGATCACAGCACCCGTTACTGTGATACGCCGGATCACAGCACCCGTCACTGTGAATCACCATGGGTCACAGCACCCGTTACTGTGATACACCACGGGTCACAGCACCCATCACTGTGATACACCACGGGTCACAGCACCCGTCACTGTGATACACCACGGGTCACAGCACCCATCACTGTGATTCACCGGATCACAGCACCCGTCACTGTGATACATCGGATCACAGCACCCATCACTGTGATACACCACGTGTCACAGCACCCATCACTCTGATACACCGGATCACAGCACCCATCACTGTGATACACCACGTGTCACAGCACCCATCACTCTGATACACCGAATCACAGCACCCGTCACTGTGACAAACCGGATCACAGCAACCGTCACTGTGATACGCCGGATCACAGCACCCGTCACTGTGATACGCCGGATCACAGCATCCGTCACTGTGATACGCCGGATCACAGCAACCGTCACTGTGATACGCCGGATCACAGCACCCATCACTGTGATACACCGGATCACAGCACACGTCACTGTGATACACCGGATCACATCACCCGTCACTGTGATACACCGGATCACAGCACCCATCACTGTGATTCACCGGATCACAGCACCCGTCACTGTGATACACCGGATCACAGCACCTATCACTGTGATACACCACGGGTCACAGCACCCGTCACTGTGATACACCACGGGTCACAGCACCCGTCACTGTGATACACCAGATCACAGAACCTGTCACTGTGATACACCACGGGTCACAGCACCCATCACTGTGACAAACCAGATCACAGCACCCATCACTGTGACAAACCAGATCACAGCACCCGTTACTGTGATACGCCGGATCACAGCACCCGTCACTGTGAATCACCATGGGTCACAGCACCCGTTACTGTGATACACCACGGGTCACAGCACCCGTTACTGTGATACGCCGGATCACATCACCCGTCACTGTGATACACCACGTGTCACAGCACCCATCACTCTGATACACCGAATCACAGCACCCGTCACTGTGACAAACCAGATCACAGCACCCGTCACTGTGATACACTGGATCACAGCACCCGTCACTGTGATACATCGGATCACAGCACCCATCACTGTGATACACCACGTGTCACAGCACCCATCACTCTGATACACCGGATCACAGCACCCATCACTGTGATACACCACGTGTCACAGCACCCATCACTCTGATACACCGAATCACAGCACCCGTCACTGTGACAAACCGGATCACAGCACCCGTCACTGTGATACGCCGGATCACAGCACCCGTCACTGTGATACGCCGGATCACAGCATCCGTCACTGTGATACGCCGGATCACAGCAACCGTCACTGTGATACGCCGGATCACAGCACCCATCACTGTGATACACCGGATCACAGCACACGTCACTGTGATACACCGGATCACATCACCCGTCACTGTGATACACCGGATCACAGCACACGTCACTGTGATACACCGGATCACAGCACACGTCACTGTGATACACCGGATCACAGCACCCGTCACTGTGATACAACACGGGTCACAGCACCCATCACTGTGATACACCACGGGTCACAGCACCCGTCACTGTGATGCACCGGATCACAGCACCCGACACTGTGATGCACCGGATCACAGCACCCGACACTGTGATACACCGGATCACAGCACCCGACACTGTGATACACCGGATCACAGCACCCGTCACTGTGATACGCCGGATCACAGCACACGTCACTGTGATACACCACGGGTCACAGCACCCATCACTGTGATACACCGGATCACATCACCCGTCACTGTGATATACTGGATCACAGCACCCGTCACTGTGATACGCCGGATCACAGCACCCGTCACTGTGATACAACGGATCACAGCACCCGACACTGTGATACACCGGATCACATCACCCGTCACTGTGATACACTGGATCACAGCACCCGTCACTGTGATACACCACGGGTCACAGCACCCATCACTGTGATACACCGGATCACATCACCCGTCACTGTGATACACTGGATCACAGCACCCGTCACTGTGATACACCACGGGTCACAGCACCCGTCACTGTGATACACCGGATCACATCACCCGTCACTGTGATACACCGAATCACAGCACACGTCACTGTGATACACCACGGGTCACAGCACCCATCACTGTGATACACCACGGGTCACAGCACCCGTCACTCAGATACACCACGGGTCACAGCACCCGTCACTGTGATGCACCGGATCACAGCACCCGACACTGTGATACACCGGATCACAGCACCCGACACTGTGATACACCGGATCACAGCACCCGTCACTGTGATACGCCGGATCACAGCACCCGTCACTGTGATACGCCGGATCACAGCACCCGACACTGTGATACACCGGATCACGGCACCCGTCACTGTGATACACCGGATCACAGCACCCGACACTGTGATACACCGGATCACAGCACCCATCACTGTGATACACCGGATCACAGCACCCGACACTGTGATACACCGGATCACAGCAGCCGTCACTGTGATACTCCACGTGTCACAGCACCCATCACTGTGATTCACCGGATCACAGCACCCGTCACTGTGATACACTGGATCACAGCACCCGTCACTGTGATACACCACGGGTCACAGCACCCGTCACTGTGATACACCGGATCACATCACCCGTCACTGTGATACACTGGATCACAGCACCCGTCACTGTGATACACCACGGGTCACAGCACCCATCACTGTGATACACCGGATCACATCACCCGTCACTGTGATACACTGGATCACAGCACCCGTCACTGTGATACACCACGGGTCACAGCACCCGTCACTGTGATACACCGGATCACATCACCCGTCACTGTGATACACCGGATCACAGCACACGTCACTGTGATACACCACGGGTCACAGCACCCGTCACTGTGATACACCACAGGTCACAGCACCCGTCACTGTGATACACCACGGGTCACAGCACCCATCACTGTGATTCACCGGATCACAGCACCCGTCACTGTGATACACCGGATCACAGCACCTATCACTGTGATACACCACGGGTCACAGCACCCGTCACTGTGATACACCACGGGTCACAGCACCCGTCACTGTGATACACCAGATCACAGAACCTGTCACTGTGATACACCACGGGTCACAGCACCCATCACTGTGATACACCACGGGTCACAGCACCCTTCACTGTGATGCACCGGATCACAGCACCCGACACTGTGATGCACCGGATCACAGCACCCGACACTGTGATACACCGGATCACAGCACCCGACACTGTGATACACCGGATCACAGCACCCGTCACTGTGATACGCCGGATCACAGCACACGTCACTGTGATACACCACGGGTCACAGCACCCATCACTGTGATACACCGGATCACATCACCCGTCACTGTGATACACTGGATCACAGCACCCGTCACTGTGATACGCCGGATCACAGCACCCGTCACTGTGATACACCGGATCACAGCACCCGACACTGTGATACACCACGGGTCACAGCACCCATCACTGTGATACACCGGATCACATCACCCGTCACTGTGATACATTGGATCACAGCACCCGTCACTGTGATACACCACGGGTCACAGCACCCGTCACTGTGATACACCGGATCACATCACCCGTCACTGTGATACACCGAATCACAGCACACGTCACTGTGATACACCACGGGTCACAGCACCCATCACTGTGATACACCACAGGTCACAGCACCCGTCACTGTGATACACCACGGGTCACAGCACCCGTCACTGTGATGCACCGGATCACAGCACCCGACACTGTGATACACCGGATCACAGCACCCGTCACTGTGATACGCCGGATCACAGCACACGTCACTGTGATACACCACGGGTCACAGCACCCATCACTGTGATACACCGGATCACATCACCCGTCACTGTGATACACTGGATCACAGCACCCGTCACTGTGATACACCACGGGTCACAGCACCCATCACTGTGATACACCGGATCACATCACCCGTCACTGTGATACACTGGATCACAGCACCCGTCACTGTGATACACCACGGGTCACAGCACCCGTCACTGTGATACACCGGATCACATCACCCGTCACTGTGATACACCGGATCACAGCACACGTCACTGTGATACACCACGGGTCACAGCACCCTTCACTGTGATACACCACGGGTCACAGCACCCGTCACTGTGATACACCACGGGTCACAGCACCCATCATTGTGATTCACCGGATCACAGCACCCGTCACTGTGATACACCGGATCACAGCACCTATCACTGTGATACACCACGGGTCACAGCACCCATCACTGTGATACACCACGGGTCACAGCACCCGTCACTGTGATACACCAGATCACAGAACCTGTCACTGTGATACACCACGGGTCACAGCACCCATCACTGTGACAAACCAGATAACAGCACCCATCACTGTGACAAACCAGATCACAGCACCCGTTACTGTGATACGCCGGATCACAGCACCCGTCACTGTGAATCACCATGGGTCACAGCACCCGTTACTGTGATACACCACGGGTCACAGCACCCGTTACTGTGATACGCCGGATCACAGCACCCGTCACTGTGATACACCACGTGTCACAGCACCCGTCACTCTGATACACCGAATCACAGCACCCGTCACTGTGACAAACCAGATCACAGCACCCGTCACTGTGATACACTGGATCACAGCACCCGTCACTGTGATACATCGGATCACAGCACCCATCACTGTGATACACCACGTGTCACAGCACCCATCACTCTGATACACCGAATCACAGCACCCGTCACTGTGACAAACCGGATCACAGCACCCGTCACTGTGATACGCCGGATCACAGCACCCGTCACTGTGATACGCCGGATCACAGCACCCGTCACTGTGATACGCCGGATCACAGCACCCGTCACTGTGATACACTGGATCACAGCACCCGTCACTGTGATACACCACGGGTCACAGCACCCATCACTGTGATACACCGGATCACATCACCCGTCACTGTGATACACTGGATCACAGCACCCGTCACTGTGATACACCACGGGTCACAGCACCCGTCACTGTGATACACCGGATCACATCACCCGTCACTGTGATACACCGGATCACAGCACACGTCACTGTGATACACCACGGGTCACAGCACCCATCACTGTGATACACCACGGGTCACAGCACCCGTCACTGTGATACACCACGGGTCACAGCACCCATCATTGTGATTCACCGGATCACAGCACCCGTCACTGTGATACACCGGATCACAGCACCTATCACTGTGATACACCACGGGTCACAGCACCCATCACTGTGATACACCACGGGTCACAGCACCCGTCACTGTGATACACCAGATCACAGAACCTGTCACTGTGATACACCACGGGTCACAGCACCCATCACTGTGACAAACCAGATCACAGCACCCATCACTGTGACAAACCAGATCACAGCACCCGTTACTGTGATACGCCGGATCACAGCACCCGTCACTGTGAATCACCATGGGTCACAGCACCCGTTACTGTGATACACCACGGGTCACAGCACCCGTTACTGTGATACGCCGGATCACAGCACCCGTCACTGTGATACACCATGTGTCACAGCACCCGTCACTCTGATACACCGAATCACAGCACCCGTCACTGTGACAAACCAGATCACAGCACCCGTCACTGTGATACACTGGATCACAGCACCCGTCACTGTGATACATCGGATCACAGCACCCATCACTGTGATACACCACGTGTCACAGCACCCATCACTCTGATACACCGAATCACAGCACCCGTCACTGTGACAAACCGGATCACAGCACCCGTCACTGTGATACGCCGGATCACAGCACCCGTCACTGTGATACGCCGGATCACAGCACCCGTCACTGTGATACGCCGGATCACAGCACCCGTCACTGTGATACACTGGATCACAGCACCCGTCACTGTGATACACCACGGGTCACAGCACCCATCACTGTGATACACCGGATCACATCACCCGTCACTGTGATACACTGGATCACAGCACCCGTCACTGTGATACACCACGGGTCACAGCACCCGTCACTGTGATACACCGGATCACATCACCCGTCACTGTGATACACCGGATCACAGCACACGTCACTGTGATACACCACGGGTCACAGCACCCATCACTGTGATACACCACGGGTCACAGCACCCGTCACTGTGATACACCACGGGTCACAGCACCCATCATTGTGATTCACCGGATCACAGCACCCGTCACTGTGATACACCGGATCACAGCACCTATCACTGTGATACACCATGGGTCACAGCACCCATCACTGTGATACACCACGGGTCACAGCACCCGTCACTGTGATACACCAGATCACAGAACCTGTCACTGTGATACACCACGGGTCACAGCACCCATCACTGTGACAAACCAGATCACAGCACCCATCACTGTGACAAACCAGATCACAGCACCCGTTACTGTGATACGCCGGATCACAGCACCCGTCACTGTGAATCACCATGGGTCACAGCACCCGTTACTGTGATACACCACGGGTCACAGCACCCGTTACTGTGATACGCCGGATCACAGCACCCGTCACTGTGATACACCACGTGTCACAGCACCCGTCACTCTGATACACCGAATCACAGCACCCGTCACTGTGACAAACCAGATCACAGCACCCGTCACTGTGATACACTGGATCACAGCACCCGTCACTGTGATACATCGGATCACAGCACCCATCACTGTGATACACCACGTGTCACAGCACCCATCACTCTGATACACCGAATCACAGCACCCGTCACTGTGACAAACCGGATCACAGCACCCGTCACTGTGATACGCCGGATCACAGCACCCGTCACTGTGATACGCCGGATCACAGCACCCGTCACTGTGATACGCCGGATCACAGCAACCGTCACTGTGATACGCCGGATCACAGCACCCATCACTGTGATACACCTGATCACAGCACACGTCACTGTGATACACCGGATCACATCACCCATCACTGTGATACACCGGATCACAGCACACGTCACTGTGATACACCGGATCACAGCACACGTCACTGTGATACACCGGATCACAGCACCCGTCACTGTGATACAACACGGGTCACAGCACCCGTCACTGTGATACACCACGGGTCACAGCACCCATCACTGTGAAACACCACGGGTCACAGCACCCGTCACTGTGATACACCACGGGTCACAGCACCCATCACTGTGATACACCGGATCACAGCACCCATCACTGTGATTCACCGGATCACAGCACCCGTCACTGTGATACACCATGGGTCACAGCACCCGGCACTGTGATACACCGGATCACAGCACCTATCACTGTGATACACCGGATCACAGCACCCTTCACTGTCACATACCAGATCACAGCACCCATCACTGTGAAACACCGGATCACAGCACCCATCACTGTGATACCCCACGGATCACAGCACCCGTCACTGTGATACACCAGATCACAGCACCCATCACTGTGAAACACCGGATCACAACACCCATCACTGTGATGCACCGGATCACAGCACCCATCACTGTGATACACCACGGGTCACAGCACTGATCACTCTGATACACCGAATCACAGCACCCGTCACTGTGACAAACCGGATCACAGCACCCGTCACTGTGATACGCCGGATCACAGCACCCGTCACTGTGATACGCCGGATCACAGCACCCGTCACTGTGATACGCCGGATCACAGCACCCGACACTGTGATACGCCGGATCACAGCACCCGTCACTGTGATACGCCGGAACACAGCACCCGTCACTGTGATACGCCGGATCACAGCAACCGTCACTGTGATACGCCGGATCACAGCACCCGTCACTGTGATACGCCGGATCACAGCAACCGTCACTGTGATACGCCGGATCACAGCAACCGTCACTGTGATACGCTGGATCACAGCACCCATCACTGTGATACGCCGGATCACAGCACACGTCACTGTGATACGCCGGATCACATCACCCGTCACTGTGATACGCCGGATCACAGCACACGTCACTGTGATACGCCGGATCACAGCACCCGTCACTGTGATACGCCGGATCACAGCACCCGTCACTGTGATACGCCGGATCACAGCAACCGTCACTGTGATACGCCGGATCACAGCACCCGTCACTGTGATACGCCGGATCACAGCACCCGTCACTGTGATACGCCGGATCACAGCACCCGTCACTGTGATACGCTGGATCACAGCACCCATCACTGTGATACACCGGATCACAGCACACGTCACTGTGATACACCGGATCACATCACCCGTCACTGTGATACACCGGATCACAGCACACGTCACTGTGATACACCGGATCACAGCACACGTCACTGTGATACACCACGGGTCACAGCACCCATCACTGTGATACACCACGGGTCACAGCACCCGTCACTGTGATACACAACAGCACCCATCACTGTGACACACCGGATCACAGCAGCTGTCACTGTGATACACCGGATCACAGCACCCGACACTGTGATACACCACGGGTCACAGCACCCTTCACTGTGATACACCGGATCACAGCACCCATCACTGTGATACACCGGATCACAGCACCCATCACTGTGATGCACCGGATCACAGCACCCATCACTGTGATACACCACGGGTCACAGCACCCATCACTCTGATACACCGGATCACAGCACCCATCACTGTGATACACCGGATCACAGCACCCATCACTGTGATAAACCACGGGTCACAGCACCCGTCACTGTGATACACCGGTTCACAGCACCCGTCACTGGGATACACCACGGGTCACAGCACCCATCACTGTGATACACCGGATCACAGCACCCGTCACTGTGATACACCACGGGTCACAGCACCCATCACTGTGATACACCAGGGTCACAGCACCCATCACTGTGATACACCACGGGTCACAGCACCCGACACTGTGATACAACACGGGTCACAGCACCCATCACTGTGACAAACCAGATCACAGCACCCGTCACTGTGATACACCACGGGTCACAGCACCCTTCACTGTGATACACCACGGGTCACAGCACCCGTCACTGTGACACACCGGATCACAGCACCCTTCACTGTGACACACCGGATCACAGCACCCGTCACTGTGACACACCGGATCAGAGCACCCTTCACTGTGATACACTGGATCACAGCACCCGTCACTGTGATACACCGGATCACAGCACCCGTCACTGTGACACACCGGATCACAGCACCCTTCACTGTGATACACTGGATCACAGCACCCATCACTGTGATACACCGGATCACAGCACCCATCACTGTGATACGCCGGATCACAGCACCCGTCACTGTGATACACCGGATCACAGCACCCGTCACTGTGATACACCGGATCACAGCACCCGTCACTGTGATACAACACGGGTCACAGCACCCGTCACTGTGATACACCGGATCACAGCACCCATCACTGTGATACACCGGATCACAGCACCCGTCACTGTGATACAACACGGGTCACAGCACCCGTCACTGTGATACACCGAATCACAGCACCCATCACTGATACACTGGATCACAGCACCCGTCACTGTGATACACCCATCACTGTGATACCCCACGGATCACAGCACCCGTCACTGTGATACGCCGGATCACAGCACCCGTCACTGTGATACAACACGGGTCACAGCACCCGTCACTGTGATACACCGGATCACAGCACCCATCACTGTGATACACCGGATCACAGCACCCGTCACTGTGATACAACACGGGTCACAGCACCCGTCACTGTGATACACCGGATCACAGCACCCATCACTGATACACTGGATCACAGCACCCATCACTGATACACTGGATCACACCACCCATCACTGTGATACACCGGATCACAGCACCCATCACGGTGATACGCCGGATCACAGCACCCGTCACTGTGATACACCGGATCACAGCACCCGTCACTGTGATACACCGGATCACAGCACCCGTCACTGTGATACAACACGGGTCACAGCACCCGTCACTGTGATACACCGGATCACAGCACCCATCACTGTGATACACCGGATCACAGCACCCGTCACTGTGATACAACACGGGTCACAGCACCCGTCACTGTGATACACCGGATCACAGCACCCATCACTGATACACTGGATCACAGCACCCGTCACTGTGATACACCCATCACTGTGATACCCCACGGATCACAGCACCCGTCACTGTGATACGCCGGATCACAGCACCCGTCACTGTGATACAACACGGGTCACAGCACCCGTCACTGTGATACACCGGATCACAGCACCCATCACTGATACACCGGATCACAGCACCCATCACTGATACACCGGATCACAGCACCCATCACTGATACACTGGATCACAGCACCCGTCACTGTGATACAACACGGGTCACAGCACCCGTCACTGTGATACACCGGATCACAGCACCCATCACTGATACACTGGATCACAGCACCCGTCACTGTGATACAACACGGGTCACAGCACCCGTCACTGTGATACACCGGATCACAGCACCCGTCACTGTGATACACCGGGTCACAGCACCCGTCACTGTGATACAACACGGGTCACAGCACCCGTCACTGTGATACTCCGGATCACAGCACCGGTCACTGTGATACACTGGATTACAGCACCCGTCACTGTGATACACCACGGGTCACAGCACCCATCACTGTGATACCCCACGGATCACAGCACCCGTCACTGTGATACACTAGAGGTCACAGCACCCATTACTGTGATATCCCAGATCACAGCACGCATCACTGTGATACACCACGGGTCACAGCACCCGTCACTGTGATACACCACGGGTCACAGCACCCGTCACTGTGATACACCACAGGTCACAGCACCCATCACTGTGATACACCACGGTTCACAACACCCGTCACTTTTTTACTCCACGGGTCACAGCACCCGTCACGGTGATACACCACGGGTCACAGCACCCGTCACGGTGATACACCACGGGTCACAGCACCCGTCACTGTGACACACCAGATCACAGCACCCTTCACTGTGATACACCACGGGTCACAGCACCCGACACTGTGATACACCGGATCACAGCACCCGTCACTGTGATACACCACGGGTCACAGCACCCGTCACTGTGATATACCACGGTTTCCAGCACCCATCACTGTGATACACCATGGGTCACAGCACCCGTCACTGTGATACACCGGATCACAGCACCCGTCACTGTGATACACCACGGGTCACAGCACCCGACACTGTGATACACCACGGGTCACAGCACCCGTCACTGTGTTACACCACGGGTCACAGCACCCGTCACTGTGATACACCACGGGTCACAGCACCCGACACTGTGATACACCGGATCACATCACCCGTCACTGTGATACACCGGATCACAGCACACGTCACTGTGATACACCACGGGTCACAGCACCCATCACTGTGATACACCACGGGTCACAGCACCCGTCACTGTGATACACCACGGGTCACAGCACCCATCACTGTGATACACCACGTGTCACAGCACCCATCACTGTGATTCACCGGATCACAGCACCCGTCACTGTGATACACCACGGGTCACAGCACCCGTCACTGTGATATACCACGGTTTCCAGCACCCATCACTGTGATACACCATGGGTCACAGCACCCGACACTGTGATACACCGGATCACATCACACGTCACTGTGATACACCGGATCACAGCACCCGTCACTGTGATACACCGGATCACAGCACCCGTCACTGTGATACACCACCGGTCACAGCACCCGTCACTGTGATACACCACGGGTCACAGCACCCGTCACTGTGTTACACCACGGGTCACAGCACCCGACACTGTGATACACCACGGGTCACAGCACCCGACACTGTGATACACCGGATCACAGCACCCGTCACTGTGATACACCGGATCACAGCACACGTCACTGTGATACACCACGGGTCACAGCACCCGTCACTGTGTTACACCACGGGTCACAGCACCCGACACTGTGATACACCACGGTTTACAGCACCCGTCACTGTGATACACCACAGGTCACAGCACCCGTCACTGTGATACACCACGGGTCACAGCACCCGTCACTGTGATACACCGGATCACATCACCCGTCACTGTGATACACCGGATCACAGCACACGTCACTGTGATACACCACGGGTCACAGCACCCGTCACTGTGATACACCGGATCACATCACCCGTCACTGTGATACACTGGATCACAGCACCCGTCACTGTGATACGCCGGATCACAGCACCCGTCACTGTGATACACCGGATCACAGCACCCGACACTGTGATACACCGGATCACATCACCCGTCACTGTGATACACCGGATCACAGCACCCGTCACTGTGATACACCACGGGTCACAGCACCCATCACTGTGATACACCGGATCACATCACCCGTCACTGTGATACACTGGATCACAGCACCCGTCACTGTGATACACCACGGGTCACAGCACCCGTCACTGTGATATACCACGGGTCACAGCACCCATCACTGTGATTCACCGGATCACAGCACCCGTCACTGTGATACACCGGATCACAGCACCTATCACTGTGATACACCACGGGTCACAGCACCCGTCACTGTGATACACCACGGGTCACAGCACCCGTCACTGTGATACACCAGATCACAGAACCTGTCACTGTGATACACCACGGGTCACAGCACCCATCACTGTGACAAACCAGATCACAGCACCCATCACTGTGACAAACCAGATCACAGCACCCGTTACTGTGATACGCCGGATCACAGCACCCGTCACTGTGAATCACCATGGGTCACAGCACCCGTTACTGTGATACACCACGGGTCACAGCACCCGTTACTGTGATACGCCGGATCACAGCACCCGTCACTGTGATACACCACGTGTCACAGCACCCATCACTCTGATACACCGAATCACAGCACCCGTCACTGTGACAAACCAGATCACAGCACCCGTCACTGTGATACACTGGATCACAGCACCCGTCACTGTGATACATCGGATCACAGCACCCATCACTGTGATACACAACGTGTCACAGCACCCATCACTCTGATACACCGGATCACAGCACCCATCACTGTGATACACCACGTGTCACAGCACCCATCACTCTGATACACCGAATCACAGCACCCGTCACTGTGACAAACCGGATCACAGCACCCGTCACTGTGATACGCCGGATCATAGCACCCGTCACTGTGATACGCCGGATCACAGCACCCGTCACTGTGTTACGCCGGATCACAGCAACCGTCACTGTGATACACCGGATCACAGCACACGTCACTGTGATACAACACGGGTCACAGCACCCATCACTGTGATACACCGGATCACAGCACCCGTCACTGTGATACAACACGGGTCACAGCACCCATCACTGTGATACACCACGGGTCACAGCACCCTTCACTGTGATGCACCGGATCACAGCACCCGACACTGTGATGCACCGGATCACAGCACCCGACACTGTGATACACCGGATCACAGCACCCGTCACTGTGATACGCCGGATCACAGCACACGTCACTGTGATACACCACGGGTCACAGCACCCATCACTGTGATACACCGGATCACATCACCCGTCACTGTGATACGCCGGATCACAGCACGCGTCACTGTGATACACTGGATCACAGCACCCGTCACTGTGATACGCCGGATCACAGCACCCGTCACTGTGATACGCCGGATCACAGCACCCGTCACTGTGATACACCGGATCACAGCACCCGACACTGTGATACACTGGATCACAGCACCCGTCACTGTGATACACCACGGGTCACAGCACCCATCACTGTGATTCACCGGATCACAGCACCCGTCACTGTGATACACTGGATCACAGCACCCGTCACTGTGATACACCACGGGTCACAGCACCCGTCACTGTGATACACCGGATCACATCACCCGTCACTGTGATACACTGGATCACAGCACCCGTCAATGTGATACACTGGATCACAGCACACGTCACTGTGATACACCACGGGTCACAGCACCCATCACTGTGATACACCACGGGTCACAGCACCCGTCACTGTGATACACCGGATCACAGCACCCGTCACTGTGATACACTGGATCACAGCACCCGTCACTGTGATACGCCGGATCACAGCACCCGTCACTGTGATACGCCGGATCACAGCACCCGTCACTGTGATACACCGGATCACAGCACCCGACACTGTGATACACCGGATCACAGCACCCGTCACTGTGATACACCACGGGTCACAGCACCCATCACTGTGATACACCACGGGTCACAGCACCCGTCACTGTGATACACTGGATCACAGCACCCGTCACTGTGATACACCACGGGTCACAGCACCCGTCACTGTGATACACCGGATCACATCACCCGTCACTGTGATACACCGAATCACAGCACACGTCACTGTGATACACCACGGGTCACAGCACCCGTCACTGTGATACACCGGATCACAGCACCTATCACTGTGATACACCGGATCACAGCACCCTTCACTGTCACAAACCAGATCACAGCACCCATCACTGTGAAACACCGGATCACAGCACCCATCACTGTGATACCCCACGGATCACAGCACCCGTCACTGTGATACACCAGATCACAGCACCCATCACTGTGAAACACCGGATCACAGCACCCATCACTGTGATGCACCGGATCACAGCACCCATCACTGTGATACACCTGATCACAGCACACGTCACTGTGATACACCGGATCACATCACCCGTCACTGTGATACACCGGATCACAGCACACGTCACTGTGATACACCGGATCACAGCACACGTCACTGTGATACACCGGATCACAGCACCCGTCACTGTGATACACCAGATCACAGAACCTGTCACTGTGATACACCACGGGTCACAGCACCCATCACTGTGACAAACCAGATCACAGCACCCATCACTGTGACAAACCAGATCACAGCACCCGTTACTGTGATACGCCGGATCACAGCACCCGTCACTGTGAATCACCATGGGTCACAGCACCCGTTACTGTGATACACCACGGGTCACAGCACCCGTTACTGTGATACGCCGGATCACAGCACCCGTCACTGTGATACGCCGGATCACAGCACCCGACACTGTGATACGCCGGATCACAGCACCCGTCACTGTGATACGCCGGAACACAGCACCCGTCACTGTGATACGCCGGATCACAGCAACCGTCACTGTGATACGCCGGATCACAGCACCCGTCACTGTGATACGCCGGATCACAGCAACCGTCACTGTGATACGCCGGATCACAGCAACCGTCACTGTGATACGCTGGATCACAGCACCCATCACTGTGATACGCCGGATCACAGCACACGTCACTGTGATACGCCGGATCACATCACCCGTCACTGTGATACGCCGGATCACAGCACACGTCACTGTGATACGCCGGATCACAGCACCCGTCACTGTGATACGCCGGATCACAGCACCCGTCACTGTGATACGCCGGATCACAGCAACCGTCACTGTGATACGCCGGATCACAGCACCCGTCACTGTGATACGCCGGATCACAGCACCCGTCACTGTGATACGCCGGATCACAGCACCCGTCACTGTGATACGCTGGATCACAGCACCCATCACTGTGATACACCGGATCACAGCACACGTCACTGTGATACACCGGATCACATCACCCGTCACTGTGATACACCGGATCACAGCACACGTCACTGTGATACACCGGATCACAGCACACGTCACTGTGATACACCACGGGTCACAGCACCCATCACTGTGATACACCACGGGTCACAGCACCCGTCACTGTGATACACAACAGCACCCATCACTGTGACACACCGGATCACAGCAGCTGTCACTGTGATACACCGGATCACAGCACCCGACACTGTGATACACCACGGGTCACAGCACCCTTCACTGTGATACACCGGATCACAGCACCCATCACTGTGATACACCGGATCACAGCACCCATCACTGTGATGCACCGGATCACAGCACCCATCACTGTGATACACCACGGGTCACAGCACCCATCACTCTGATACACCGGATCACAGCACCCATCACTGTGATACACCGGATCACAGCACCCATCACTGTGATAAACCACGGGTCACAGCACCCGTCACTGTGATACACCGGTTCACAGCACCCGTCACTGGGATACACCACGGGTCACAGCACCCATCACTGTGATACACCGGATCACAGCACCCGTCACTGTGATACACCACGGGTCACAGCACCCATCACTGTGATACACCAGGGTCACAGCACCCATCACTGTGATACACCACGGGTCACAGCACCCGACACTGTGATACAATACGGGTCACAGCACCCATCACTGTGACAAACCAGATCACAGCACCCGTCACTGTGATACACCACGGGTCACAGCACCCTTCACTGTGATACACCACGGGTCACAGCACCCGTCACTGTGACACACCGGATCACAGCACCCTTCACTGTGACACACCGGATCACAGCACCCGTCACTGTGACACACCGGATCAGAGCACCCTTCACTGTGATACACTGGATCACAGCACCCGTCACTGTGATACACCGGATCACAGCACCCGTCACTGTGACACACCGGATCACAGCACCCTTCACTGTGATACACTGGATCACAGCACCCATCACTGTGATACACCGGATCACAGCACCCATCACTGTGATACGCCGGATCACAGCACCCGTCACTGTGATACACCGGATCACAGCACCCGTCACTGTGATACACCGGATCACAGCACCCGTCACTGTGATACAACACGGGTCACAGCACCCGTCACTGTGATACACCGGATCACAGCACCCATCACTGTGATACACCGGATCACAGCACCCGTCACTGTGATACAACACGGGTCACAGCACCCGTCACTGTGATTCACCGAATCACAGCACCCATCACTGATACACTGGATCACAGCACCCGTCACTGTGATACACCCATCACTGTGATACCCCACGGATCACAGCACCCGTCACTGTGATACGCCGGATCACAGCACCCGTCACTGTGATACAACACGGGTCACAGCACCCGTCACTGTGATACACCGGATCACAGCACCCATCACTGTGATACACCGGATCACAGCACCCGTCACTGTGATACAACACGGGTCACAGCACCCGTCACTGTGATACACCGGATCACAGCACCCATCACTGATACACTGGATCACAGCACCCATCACTGATACACTGGATCACACCACCCATCACTGTGATACACCGGATCACAGCACCCATCACGGTGATACGCCGGATCACAGCACCCGTCACTGTGATACACCGGATCACAGCACCCGTCACTGTGATACACCGGATCACAGCACCCGTCACTGTGATACAACACGGATCACAGCACCCATCACTGATACACTGGATCACAGCACCCGTCACTGTGATACACCCATCACTGTGATACCCCACGGATCACAGCACCCGTCACTGTGATACGCCGGATCACAGCACCCGTCACTGTGATACAACACGGGTCACAGCACCCGTCACTGTGATACACCGGATCACAGCACCCATCACTGATACACCGGATCACAGCACCCATCACTGATACACCGGATCACAGCACCCATCACTGATACACTGGATCACAGCACCCGTCACTGTGATACAACACGGGTCACAGCACCCGTCACTGTGATACACCGGATCACAGCACCCATCACTGATACACTGGATCACAGCACCCGTCACTGTGATACAACACGGGTCACAGCACCCGTCACTGTGATACACCGGATCACAGCACCCGTCACTGTGATACACCGGGTCACAGCACCCGTCACTGTGATACAACACGGGTCACAGCACCCGTCACTGTGATACTCCGGATCACAGCACCGGTCACTGTGATACACTGGATTACAGCACCCGTCACTGTGATACACCACGGGTCACAGCACCCATCACTGTGATACCCCACGGATCACAGCACCCGTCACTGTGATACACTAGAGGTCACAGCACCCATTACTGTGATATCCCAGATCACAGCACGCATCACTGTGATACACCACGGGTCACAGCACCCGTCACTGTGATACACCACGGGTCACAGCACCCGTCACTGTGATACACCACAGGTCACAGCACCCATCACTGTGATACACCACGGTTCACAACACCCGTCACTTTTTTACTCCACGGGTCACAGCACCCGTCACGGTGATACACCACGGGTCACAGCACCCGTCACGGTGATACACCACGGGTCACAGCACCCGTCACTGTGACACACCAGATCACAGCACCCTTCACTGTGATACACCACGGGTCACAGCACCCGACACTGTGATACACCGGATCACAGCACCCGTCACTGTGATACACCACGGGTCACAGCACCCGTCACTGTGATATACCACGGTTTCCAGCACCCATCACTGTGATACACCATGGGTCACAGCACCCGTCACTGTGATACACCGGATCACAGCACCCGTCACTGTGATACACCACGGGTCACAGCACCCGACACTGTGATACACCACGGGTCACAGCACCCGTCACTGTGTTACACCACGGGTCACAGCACCCGTCACTGTGATACACCACGGGTCACAGCACCCGACACTGTGATACACCGGATCACATCACCCGTCACTGTGATACACCGGATCACAGCACACGTCACTGTGATACACCACGGGTCACAGCACCCATCACTGTGATACACCACGGGTCACAGCACCCGTCACTGTGATACACCACGGGTCACAGCACCCATCACTGTGATACACCACGTGTCACAGCACCCATCACTGTGATTCACCGGATCACAGCACCCGTCACTGTGATACACCACGGGTCACAGCACCCGTCACTGTGATATACCACGGTTTCCAGCACCCATCACTGTGATACACCATGGGTCACAGCACCCGACACTGTGATACACCGGATCACATCACACGTCACTGTGATACACCGGATCACAGCACCCGTCACTGTGATACACCGGATCACAGCACCCGTCACTGTGATACACCACCGGTCACAGCACCCGTCACTGTGATACACCACGGGTCACAGCACCCGTCACTGTGTTACACCACGGGTCACAGCACCCGACACTGTGATACACCACGGGTCACAGCACCCGACACTGTGATACACCGGATCACAGCACCCGTCACTGTGATACACCGGATCACAGCACACGTCACTGTGATACACCACGGGTCACAGCACCCGTCACTGTGTTACACCACGGGTCACAGCACCCGACACTGTGATACACCACGGTTTACAGCACCCGTCACTGTGATACACCACAGGTCACAGCACCCGTCACTGTGATACACCACGGGTCACAGCACCCGTCACTGTGATACACCGGATCACATCACCCGTCACTGTGATACACCGGATCACAGCACACGTCACTGTGATACACCACGGGTCACAGCACCCGTCACTGTGATACACCGGATCACATCACCCGTCACTGTGATACACTGGATCACAGCACCCGTCACTGTGATACGCCGGATCACAGCACCCGTCACTGTGATACACCGGATCACAGCACCCGACACTGTGATACACCGGATCACATCACCCGTCACTGTGATACACTGGATCACAGCACCCGTCACTGTGATACACCACGGGTCACAGCACCCATCACTGTGATACACCGGATCACATCACCCGTCACTGTGATACACTGGATCACAGCACCCGTCACTGTGATACACCACGGGTCACAGCACCCGTCACTGTGATATACCACGGGTCACAGCACCCATCACTGTGATTCACCGGATCACAGCACCCGTCACTGTGATACACCGGATCACAGCACCTATCACTGTGATACACCACGGGTCACAGCACCCGTCACTGTGATACACCACGGGTCACAGCACCCGTCACTGTGATACACCAGATCACAGAACCTGTCACTGTGATACACCACGGGTCACAGCACCCATCACTGTGACAAACCAGATCACAGCACCCATCACTGTGACAAACCAGATCACAGCACCCGTTACTGTGATACGCCGGATCACAGCACCCGTCACTGTGAATCACCATGGGTCACAGCACCCGTTACTGTGATACACCACGGGTCACAGCACCCGTTACTGTGATACGCCGGATCACAGCACCCGTCACTGTGATACACCACGTGTCACAGCACCCATCACTCTGATACACCGAATCACAGCACCCGTCACTGTGACAAACCAGATCACAGCACCCGTCACTGTGATACACTGGATCACAGCACCCGTCACTGTGATACATCGGATCACAGCACCCATCACTGTGATACACAACGTGTCACAGCACCCATCACTCTGATACACCGGATCACAGCACCCATCACTGTGATACACCACGTGTCACAGCACCCATCACTCTGATACACCGAATCACAGCACCCGTCACTGTGACAAACCGGATCACAGCACCCGTCACTGTGATACGCCGGATCATAGCACCCGTCACTGTGATACGCCGGATCACAGCACCCGTCACTGTGTTACGCCGGATCACAGCAACCGTCACTGTGATACACCGGATCACAGCACACGTCACTGTGATACAACACGGGTCACAGCACCCATCACTGTGATACACCGGATCACAGCACCCGTCACTGTGATACAACACGGGTCACAGCACCCATCACTGTGATACACCACGGGTCACAGCACCCTTCACTGTGATGCACCGGATCACAGCACCCGACACTGTGATGCACCGGATCACAGCACCCGACACTGTGATACACCGGATCACAGCACCCGTCACTGTGATACGCCGGATCACAGCACACGTCACTGTGATACACCACGGGTCACAGCACCCATCACTGTGATACACCGGATCACATCACCCGTCACTGTGATACGCCGGATCACAGCACGCGTCACTGTGATACACTGGATCACAGCACCCGTCACTGTGATACGCCGGATCACAGCACCCGTCACTGTGATACGCCGGATCACAGCACCCGTCACTGTGATACACCGGATCACAGCACCCGACACTGTGATACACTGGATCACAGCACCCGTCACTGTGATACACCACGGGTCACAGCACCCATCACTGTGATTCACCGGATCACAGCACCCGTCACTGTGATACACTGGATCACAGCACCCGTCACTGTGATACACCACGGGTCACAGCACCCGTCACTGTGATACACCGGATCACATCACCCGTCACTGTGATACACTGGATCACAGCACCCGTCAATGTGATACACTGGATCACAGCACACGTCACTGTGATACACCACGGGTCACAGCACCCATCACTGTGATACACCACGGGTCACAGCACCCGTCACTGTGATACACCGGATCACAGCACCCGTCACTGTGATACACTGGATCACAGCACCCGTCACTGTGATACGCCGGATCACAGCACCCGTCACTGTGATACACCGGATCACAGCACCCGACACTGTGATACACCGGATCACATCACCCGTCACTGTGATACACTGGATCACAGCACCCGTCACTGTGATACACCACGGGTCACAGCACCCATCACTGTGATACACCACGGGTCACAGCACCCGTCACTGTGATACACTGGATCACAGCACCCGTCACTGTGATACACCACGGGTCACAGCACCCGTCACTGTGATACACCGGATCACATCACCCGTCACTGTGATACACCGAATCACAGCACACGTCACTGTGATACACCACGGGTCACAGCACCCGTCACTGTGATACACCGGATCACAGCACCTATCACTGTGATACACCGGATCACAGCACCCTTCACTGTCACAAACCAGATCACAGCACCCATCACTGTGAAACACCGGATCACAGCACCCATCACTGTGATACCCCACGGATCACAGCACCCGTCACTGTGATACACCAGATCACAGCACCCATCACTGTGAAACACCGGATCACAGCACCCATCACTGTGATGCACCGGATCACAGCACCCATCACTGTGATACACCTGATCACAGCACACGTCACTGTGATACACCGGATCACATCACCCGTCACTGTGATACACCGGATCACAGCACACGTCACTGTGATACACCGGATCACAGCACACGTCACTGTGATACACCGGATCACAGCACCCGTCACTGTGATACACCAGATCACAGAACCTGTCACTGTGATACACCACGGGTCACAGCACCCATCACTGTGACAAACCAGATCACAGCACCCATCACTGTGACAAACCAGATCACAGCACCCGTTACTGTGATACGCCGGATCACAGCACCCGTCACTGTGAATCACCATGGGTCACAGCACCCGTTACTGTGATACACCACGGGTCACAGCACCCGTTACTGTGATACGCCGGATCACAGCACCCGTCACTGTGATACACCACGTGTCACAGCACCCATCACTCTGATACACCGAATCACAGCACCCGTCACTGTGACAAACCAGATTACAGCACCCGTCACTGTGATACACTGGATCACAGCACCCGTCACTGTGATACATCGGATCACAGCACCCATCACTGTGATACACCACGTGTCACAGCACCCATCACTCTGATACACCGAATCACAGCACCCGTCACTGTGACAAACCGGATCACAGCACCCGTCACTGTGATACGCCGGATCACAGCACCCGTCACTGTGATACGCCGGATCACAGCACCCGTCACTGTGATACACCGGATCACAGCAACCGTCACTGTGATACGCCGGATCACAGCACCCATCACTGTGATACACCGGATCACAGCACACGTCACTGTGATACACCGGATCACAGCACCCGTCACTGTGATACAACACGGGTCACAGCACCCGTCACTGTGATACACCACGGGTCACAGCACCCATCACTGTGATACACCACGGGTCACAGCACCCGTCACTGTGATACACCACGGGTCACAGCACCCATCACTGTGATACACCGGATCACAGCACCCATCACTGTGATTCACCGGATCACAGCACCCGTCACTGTGATACACCATGGGTCACAGCACCCGGCACTGTGATACACCGGATCACAGCACCTATCACTGTGATACACCGGATCACAGCACCCTTCACTGTCACAAACCAGATCACAGCACCCATCACTGTGAAACACCGGATCACAGCACCCATCACTGTGATACCCCACGGATCACAGCACCCGTCACTGTGATACACCAGATCACAGCACCCATCACTGTGAAACACCGGATCACAGCACCCATCACTGTGATGCACCGGATCACAGCACCCATCACTGTGATACACCTGATCACAGCACACGTCACTGTGATACACCGGATCACATCACCCGTCACTGTGATACACCGGATCACAGCACACGTCACTGTGATACACCGGATCACAGCACACGTCACTGTGATACACCGGATCACAGCACCCGTTACTGTGATACACCAGATCACAGAACCTGTCACTGTGATACACCACGGGTCACAGCACCCATCACTGTGACAAACCAGATCACAGCACCCATCACTGTGACAAACCAGATCACAGCACCCGTTACTGTGATACGCCGGATCACAGCACCCGTCACTGTGAATCACCATGGGTCACAGCACCCGTTACTGTGATACACCACGGGTCACAGCACCCGTTACTGTGATACGCCGGATCACAGCACCCGTCACTGTGATACACCACGTGTCACAGCACCCATCACTCTGATACACCGAATCACAGCACCCGTCACTGTGACAAACCAGATTACAGCACCCGTCACTGTGATACACTGGATCACAGCACCCGTCACTGTGATACATCGGATCACAGCACCCATCACTGTGATACACCACGTGTCACAGCACCCATCACTCTGATACACCGAATCACAGCACCCGTCACTGTGACAAACCGGATCACAGCACCCGTCACTGTGATACGCCGGATCACAGCACCCGTCACTGTGATACGCCGGATCACAGCACCCGTCACTGTGATACACCGGATCACAGCAACCGTCACTGTGATACGCCGGATCACAGCACCCATCACTGTGATACACCGGATCACAGCACCCGTCACTGTGATACACCGGATCACAGCACCCATCACTGTGATACACCACGGGTCACAGCACCCATCACTGTGATACACCACGGGTCACAGCACCCGTCACTGTGATACACCACGGGTCACAGCACCCATCACTGTGATACACCTGATCACAGCACACGTCACTGTGATACACCACGGGTCACAGCACCCGTCACTGTGATACACCGGATCACAGCACACGTCACTGTGATACACCGGATCACAGCACACGCCACTGTGATACACCGGATCACAGCACCCGTCACTGTGATACAACACGGGTCACAGCACCCGTCACTGTGATACACCACGGGTCACAGCACCCATCACTGTGATACACCACGGGTCACAGCACCCGTCACTGTGATACACCACGGGTCACAGCACCCATCACTGTGATACACCGGATCACAGCACCCATCACTGTGATTCACCGGATCACAGCACCCGTCACTGTGATACACCATGGGTCACAGCACCCGGCACTGTGATACACCGGATCACAGCACCTATCACTGTGATACACCGGATCACAGCACCCTTCACTGTCACAAACCAGATCACAGCACCCATCACTGTGAAACACCGGATCACAGCACCCATCACTGTGATGCACCGGATCACAGCACCCATCACTGTGATACACCAGATCACAGCACCCATCACTGTGATACACCACGGGTCACAGCACTGATCACTCTGATACACCGAATCACAGCACCCGTCACTGTGACAAACCGGATCACAGCACCCGTCACTGTGATACGCCGGATCACAGCACCCGTCACTGTGATACGCCGGATCACAGCACCCGTCACTGTGATACGCCGGATCACAGCACCCGTCACTGTGATACGCCGGATCACAGCACCCGTCACTGTGATACGCCGGATCACAGCAACCGTCACTGTGATACGCCGGATCACAGCACCCGTCACTGTGATACGCCGGATCACAGCAACCGTCACTGTGATACGCCGGATCACAGCAACCGTCACTGTGATACGCCGGATCACAGCACCCGTCACTGTGATACACCGGATCACAGCAACCGTCACTGTGATACGCTGGATCACAGCACCCGTCACTGTGATACACCGGATCACAGCACACGTCACTGTGATACACCGGATCACATCACCCGTCACTGTGATACACCGGATCACAGCACACGTCACTGTGATACGCCGGATCACAGCACCCGTCACTGTGATACGCCGGATCACAGCACCCATCACTGTGATACGCCGGATCACAGCAACCGTCACTGTGATACGCCGGATCACAGAACCCGTCACTGTGATACGCCGGATCACAGCAACCGTCACTGTGATACGCCGGATCACAGCAACCGTCACTGTGATACGCTGGATCACAGCACCCATCACTGTGATACACCAGATCACAGCACCCGTCACTGTGACACACCACGGGTCACAGCACCCTTCACTGTGATACACCACGGGTCACAGCACTCGTCACTGTGACACACCGGATCACAGCACCCTTCACTGTGATACACCGGATCACAGCACCCGTCACTGTGACACACCGGATCACAGCACCCTTCACTGTGATACACTGGATCACAGCACCCGTCACTGTGATACACCGGATCACAGCACCCATCACTGTGATACACCAGATCACAGCACCCGTCACTGTGACACACCGGATCACAGCACCCTTCACTGTGATACACTGGATCACAGCACCCATCACTGTGATACACCGGATCACAGCACCCATCACTGTGATACGCCGGATCACAGCACCCGTCACTGTGATACACCGGATCACCGCACCCGTCACTGTGATACACCGGATCACAGCACCCGTCACTGTGATACAACACGGGTCACAGCACCCGTCACTGTGATACACCGGATCACAGCACCCATCACTGTGATACACCGGATCACAGCACCCGTCACTGTGATACAACACGGGTCACAGCACCCGTCACTGTGATACACCGGATCACAGCACCCATCACTGATACACTGGATCACAGCACCCGTCACTGTGATACACCCATCACTGTGATACCCCACGGATCACAGCACCCGTCACTGTGATACGCCGGATCACAGCACCCGTCACTGTGATACAACACGGGTCACAGCACCCGTCACTGTGATACACCGGATCACAGCACCCATCACTGTGATACACCGGATCACAGCACCCGTCACTGTGATACAACACGGGTCACAGCACCCGTCACTGTGATACACCGGATCACAGCACCCATCACTGATACACTGGATCACAGCACCCGTCACTGTGATACAACACGGGTCACAGCACCCGTCACTGTGATACACCGGATCACAGCACCCGTCACTGTGATACACCACGGGTCACAGCACCCGTCACTGTGATACAACACGGGTCACAGCACCCGTCACTGTGATACTCTGGATCACAGCACCCGTCACTGTGATACACTGGATCACAGCACCCGTCACTGTGATACACCACGGGTCACAGCACCCATCACTGTGATACACCACGGATCACAGCACCCGACACTGTGATACACCCATCACTGTGATACCCCACGGATCACAGCACCCGTCACTGTGATACACTAGAGGTCACAGCACCCATTACTGTGATATCCCAGATCACAGCACGCATCACTGTGATACACCACGGGTCACAGCACCCGTCACTGTGATACACCACGGGTCACAGCACCCGTCACTGTGATACACCACAGGTCACAGCACCCATCACTGTGATACACCACGGTTCACAACACCCGTCACTTTTTTACACCACGGGTCACAGCACCCGTCACGTTGATACACCACGGGTCACAGCACCCGTCACGGTGATACACCACGGGTCACAGCACCCGTCACTGTGACACACCAGATCACAGCACCCTTCACTGTGATACACCACGGGTCACAGCACCCGACACTGTGATACACCGGATCACAGCACCCGTCACTGTGATACACCACGGGTCACAGCACCCGTCACTGTGATATACCACGGTTTCCAGCACCCATCACTGTGATACACCATGGGTCACAGCACCCGTCACTGTGATACACCGGATCACAGCACCCGTCACTGTGATACACCACGGGTCACAGCACCCGTCACTGTGATATACCACGGTTTCCAGCACCCATCACTGTGATACACCATGGGTCACAGCACCCGTCACTGTGATACACCGGATCACAGCACCCGTCACTGTGATACACCACCGGTCACAGCACCCGTCACTGTGATACACCACGGTTCACAGCACCCGACACTGTGATACACCACGGGTCACAGCACCCGTCACTGTGTTACACCACGGGTCACAGCACCCGTCACTGTGATACACCACGGGTCACAGCACCCGACACTGTGATACACCGGATCACATCACCCGTCACTGTGATACACCGGATCACAGCACACGTCACTGTGATACACCACGGGTCACAGCACCCATCACTGTGATACACCACGGGTCACAGCACCCGTCACTGTGATACACCACGGGTCACAGCACCCATCACTGTGATTCACCGGATCACAGCACCCGTCACTGTGATACACCACGGGTCACAGCACCCGTCACTGTGATATACCACGGTTTCCAGCACCCATCACTGTGATACACCATGGGTCACAGCACCCGACACTGTGATACACCGGATCACATCACACGTCACTGTGATACACCGGATCACAGCACCCGTCACTGTGATACACCGGATCACAGCACCCGTCACTGTGATACACCACCGGTCACAGCACCCGTCACTGTGATACACCACGGGTCACAGCACCCGTCACTGTGTTACACCACGGGTCACAGCACCCGACACTGTGATACACCACGGGTCACAGCACCCGACACTGTGATACACCGGATCACAGCACCCGTCACTGTGATACACCGGATCACAGCACACGTCACTGTGATACACCACGGGTCACAGCACCCGTCACTGTGATACACCACGGGTCACAGCACCCGTCACTGTGTTACACCACGGGTCACAGCACCCGACACTGTGATACACCACGGTTTACAGCACCCGTCACTGTGATACACCACAGGTCACAGCACCCGTCACTGTGTTACACCGGATCACAGCACCCATCACTGTGATACACCAGTTCTTCTTCTTTGATTGTCCATTGAAATCCGATGACAACGTCCATTCCTTTAACAGTGAGATCTTTGATGACTGTACAGTCCTATCCTGGACCCATAAGCTCTAATGCAGGTGGGACATGTATATGTGGTAGTGGTGGTAGTGATGGTAACCATGGCTGCATTTCTCCTTGCTCTCCTCTGCTGTCTTCTGGTTGTTCTTTCCATCTCCAGAATATGAACCCCATCCCTACACAGCTGTCGCCAAGTGTTACGGTCAGCAGCAACATCCTCCAGGTCCTCGGGTCTGATCTTACACTTCCTTAAAGCATTCTTCATCTGATCCTTATAGAGCTTCTTCAGCCCTGCAGCTGAGCGGCGACCATGATGTAGCTGACCTTTGTGGAGGGACGAAGGCTCCTGTTCTGAAAGACTCTACGCCGAAGTCTCCCAAAGGCAGCTGATGCCTGTTTAATGCGGCTCTGGGTGTCGTTGTCAATGCCGCTATCCTCAGAGAGAATGCTCCCCAGATATTTGAAAGATGGCACTACTGACAGCTTTTCATCACCAACAGTGAAGGCAGGTAGGGTGGGTGGGACACTGGTACTCCACTGGCAAACCACTTGTGTCTTGGTGGTATTGACGGTCAGCCCCATCCTGCTGTACGCTCTCACCGCCACAGCAAGGACTGTCTGAAGATCCTTCAGAGTATGGGCCACAAGAGCACAGTCGTCTGCAATACTGTAGCTCCAGGACCCGTTCTCTATGGAGTCTGGTGGTTGTGTGGAGCCTCCTCAAAGAGGTTGCCATCTAATCTGACGTCCACTGCCACACCGCTGCTGTCTTCAATCTCGTTACGGAGAAGCTTGGTAACACACATCTTGGTTAAAATGCTCAGCCCACCTCAGCAGAATGGTATTCTGATTCTTCAGAAGTGTTAGACCACCTGCTGTTTTCAGGGGAGTAACGCATTGATTTATTGGGCCGTAGATGGTTTTGACAACATTGTAAAAATTATGCATGTCATTATCATCGGCAAAGGACTGGATTTCAAGTGCCTTTTCAGTCCACCACTCATTTTGTGTGGCCCGTATTGTCTTTTGCACTTTCCTCTGAGCTGCCTGCCAATGCTGTCAGATGCTGGTGGATGAAGGGTTGTCTAAAGTTGTCCGGTGTGCTTTGTGCATGTCCTTAAGCAAGTTGTGGATGGTATCTGAGTTATCGTCAAACCAGTCTTGGAGGTTCCTGCTCTTATGGCCGATGGATTGGGCTGCTGCCTCATAGAGCGTAGTGCTGCATAGTGGGGTTTAAGTTAGAGTTAGATAGGAACCTGCGCCAGAACAGTTAGTGGATAAGCTTGTAGGGACAGATGTTGGTAAAACCACAGGCAAAATCAAATTGGGGATCAAAAGATTGAGCATGGTGCGATTGGTGTTCTGAGTTGGGTAAATTTCAATGCAAGAAGCATTGTGGAAAGGCAGATGAGCTCAGAGCATGGAATTATGATATTGTACCCATTAGTGAGACTTGGTTGCAGGAGGGACAGGACTGGCAGCTCAGTATTCCGGGGTTCCATTGGTTGAGATGTGACACAGCAGGAGGGATTAAAGGAGGAGTCAGGGAAAATGTCACGGCAGTGCTCCGTCAGGACAGACTGGAGAACTCATCTAGTGAGGTGCTATGGGTGGAACTGGGAAATAAGAAAGCTATGACCATGTTATACCAGACCACCATCAGTCCGCGGGATTTAAAGTAACACATTTGTAGAGAGAACACAGACTGCTGCAAGAAACATAAGGCTTTTACAGGAGGTGATTTTAAATTTCCACATTTTGACTGGGACTCACATTCTGTAAAAGGACTAGATGGGATGGAGTTTGTCAGAAGTGTTCAGGGTAGTTTCCTTAGTCAGTCCTGTTCTGGCACTGTTCCTATCCCACTGCAACTCCAAAGGTGCTGACCCACTGATCCACCAGATGCCAGAGAGTCAGTACTGACCCACTGACCCAGGACAGACTGGAGAATCAATACTGACCCACTAACCCAGGACAGGCCAGAGAGTCAGTACTGACCCACTGACCCAGGACAGGCCGGAGAGTCAGTACTGAACCACTGACCCAGGACAGGCCGGAGAATCAATACTGACCCACTAACCCAGGACAGGCCGGAGAGTCAGTACTGACCCACTGACCCAGGACAGGCCGGAGAATCAATACTGACCCACTAACCCAGGACAGGCCGGAGAATCAATACTGACCCACTAACCCAGGACAGGCCGGAGAGTCAGTACTGACCCACTAACCCAGGACAGGCCGGAGAATCAGTACTGACCCACTGACCCAGGACAGGCCGGAGAGTCAGTACTGACCCACTAACCCAGGACAGGCCGGAGAATCAGTACTGACCCACTGACCCAGGACAGGCCGGAGAATCAGTACTGACCCACTAACCCAGGACAGGCCGGAGAGTCAGTACTGACCCACTGACCCAGGACAGGCCGGAGAATCAGTACTGACCCACTGACCCAGGACAGGCCGGAGAATCAGTACTGACCCACTAACCCAGGACAGGCTGGAGAGTCAGTACTGACCCACTGACCCAGGACAGGCCGGAGAGTCAGTACTGACCCACTAACCCAGGACAGGCCGGAGAATCAATACAGACCCACTGACCCAGGACAGGCCGGAGAGTCAGTACTGACCCACTGACCCAGGACAGGCCGGAGAATCAATACTGACCCACTAACCCAGGACAGGCCGGAGAGTCAGTACTGACCCACTGACCCAGGACAGGCCGGAGAATCAGTACTGACCCACTAACCCAGGACAGGCCGGAGAATCAATACTGACCCACTAACCCAGGACAGGCCGGAGAATCAGTACTGACCCACTGACCCAGGACAGGCCGGAGAATCAGTACTGACCCACTGACCCAGGACAGGCCGGAGAATCAATACTGACCCACTGACCCAGGACAGGCCGGAGAATCAGTAAGATGTGGAAACCTTCTTCCAAGATGTGGATAGCACTTTATTACCTGGAATGTAGAAGAATAAAGGGAGGTTTGACAGAGGTATACAAAATTATGAGGAGTATTAGTGGTGGTTGTCTCTCGGGGTCCAAAGAAGACTAAACGTGGGGTTGCAGGTTGGACATGGAATGACAGTTGTTGGAACAGGTGCACACACAGCTTTGTGACGTCGGTCTCGTGCTGCTGCAAGGTGACGATTTCGGCCATCCTCAAAGTCAGATGCGGCTTTCCTGGCCAGGGCACGCCAAACAGCCCTGTCGGCTGCGGACTCCTCAAGCTGTCGAGGCTGGAGGTCTGCCCATTTGATGTACGATCTCAAATTGTCTTTGGATCTTTTTAGGGGCGGCACTGATTGCGACTGCCACGCTCAAGCTCACCGCCTGGGGATCCTTGTTTCACCCACGCGGATTACACGGCTGGTCCAGCGTAGCTGGGCCTGGGGGATCCTTGTTTCACCCGTGAGGATTACACGCCCGGTCCAGCGTAGCTGGGCCTGGGGATCCTTGTTTCACCCGTGAGGATTACACGGCCGGTCCAGCGTAGCTGGGCCTGGGGGATCCTTGTTTCACCCGTGAGGATTACACGACCGGTCCAGCGTAGCTGGGCCTGGGGATCCTTGTTTCACCCGCGTGGATTACACGGCCGGTCCAGCGTAGCCGGGCCTGGGGGATCCTTGTTTCACCCGCGCGGATTACACGGCCGGTCCAGCGTAGCCGGGCCTGGGGGATCCTTGTTTCACCCGCGCGGATTACACGGCCGGTCCAGCGTAGCCGGGCCTGGGGGATCCTTGTTTCACCCGTGAGGATTACACGGCCGGTCCAGCGTAGCTGGGCCTGGGGGATCCTTGTTTCACCCGCGCGGATTACACGGCCGGTCCAGCGTAGCTGGGCCTGGGGGATCCTTGTTTCACCCGCGCGGATTACACGGCTGGTCCAGCGTAGCTGGGCCTGGGGGATCCTTGTTTCACCCGCGCGGATTACACGGCCGGTCCAGCGTAGCCGGACCTGGGGGATCCTTGTTTCACCCGCGCGGATTACACGGCCGGTCCAGCGTAGCCGGGCCTGGGGGATCCTTGTTTCACCCGCGCGGATTACACGGCCGGTCCAGCGTAACCGGGCCTGGGGGATCCTTGTTTCACCCGCGCGGATTACACGGCCGGTCCAGCGTAGCTGGGCCTGGGGGATCCTTGTTTCACCCGCGCGGATTACACGGCCGGTCCAGCGTAGCCGGGCCTGGGGGATCCTTGTTTCACCCGCGCGGATTACACGGCCGGTCCAGCGTAGCCGGGCCTGGGGATCCTTGTTTCACCCGTGAGGATTACACGGCCGGTCCAGCGTAGCTGGGCCTGGGGATCCTTGTTTCACCTGTGAGGATTACACGGCCGGTCCAGCGTAGCTGGGCCTGGGGGATCCTTGTTTCACCCGTGAGGATTACACGACCGGTCCAGCGTAGCTGGGCCTGGGGATCCTTGTTTCACCCACGTGGATTACACGGCCGGTCCAGCGTAGCTGGGCCTGGGGATCCTTGTTTCACCCACGCGGATTACACGGCCGGTCCAGGGTAGCCGGGCCTGGGGGATCCTTGTTTCACCCACGCGGATTACATGGCCCATCCAGCGTAGCCGGGCCTGGGGGATCCTTGTTTCACCCGTGAGGATTACACGGTCCGTCCTGCGTAGCTGGGCCCGGGGGATCCATGTTTCACCCACGCGGATTACACGGCCGGTCCAGCGTAGCCGGGCCTGGGGGATCCTTGTTTCACCCACGCGGATTACACGGCCGGTCCAGCGTAGCTGGGCCTGGGGATTCTTGTTTCACCCGCGCGGATTACACGGCCGGTCCAGCGTAGCCGGGCCTGGGGGATCCTTGTTTCACCCGCGCGGATTACACGGCCGGTCCAGCGTAGCCGGGCCTGGGGGATCCTTGTTTCACCCACGCGGATTAGCCTGGGGGATCCTTGTTTCACCCGCGCGGATTACACGGCCGGTCCAGCGTAGCCGGGCCTGGGGGATCCTTGTTTCACCTGCGCGGATTACACGGCCGGTCCAGCGTGGCCGGTCCAGCGTAGCCGGGCCTGGGGGATCCTTGTTTCGCCCGCGCGGATTACACGGCCGGACCAGCGTAGCCGGGCCTGGGGGATCCTTGTTTCGCCCGCGCGGATTACACGGCCGGTCCAGCGTAGCCGGGCCTGGGGGATCCTTGTTTCGCCCGCGCGGATTACACGGCCGGTCCAGCGTAGCCGGGCCTGGGGGATCCTTGTTTCACCCGCGCGGATTACACGGCCGGTCCAGCGTAGCCGGGCCTGGGGGATCCTTGTTTCACCCGCGCGGATTACACGGCCGGTCCAGCGTAGCCGGGCCTGGGGGATCCTTGTTTCACCCGCGCGGATTACACGGCCGGTCCAGCGTAGCCGGGCCTGGGGGATCCTTGTTTCACCCGCGCGGATTACACGGCCGGTCCAGCGTAGCCGGGCCTGGGGGATCCTTGTTTCACCCGCGCGGATTACACGGCCGGTCCAGCGTAGCCGGGCCTGGGGGATCCTTGTTTCACCCCGCGCGGATTACACGGCCGGTCCAGCGTAGCCGGGCCTGGGGGATCCTTGTTTCACCCGCGCGGATTACACGGCCGGTCCAGCGTAGCCGGGCCTGGGGGATCCTTGTTTCACCCGCGCGGATTACACGGCCGGTCCAGCGTAGCCGGGCCTGGGGGATCCTTGTTTCACCCGCGCGGATTACACGGCCGGTCCAGCGTAGCCGGGCCTGGGGGATCCTTGTTTCACCCGCGCGGATTACACGGCCGGTCCAGCGTAGCCGGGCCTGGGGGATCCTTGTTTCACCCGCGCGGATTACACGGCCGGTCCAGCGTAGCCGGGCCTGGGGGATCCTTGTTTCACCCGCGCGGATTACACGGCCGGTCCAGCGTAGCCGGGCCTGGGGGATCCTTGTTTCACCCGCGCGGATTACACGGCCGGTCCAGCGTAGCCGGGCCTGGGGGATCCTTGTTTCACCCGCGCGGATTACACGGCCGGTCCAGCGTAGCCGGGCCTGGGGGATCCTTGTTTCACCCGCGCGGATTACACGGCCGGTCCAGCGTAGCCGGGCCTGGGGGATCCTTGTTTCACCCGCGCGGATTACACGGCCGGTCCAGCGTAGCCGGGCCTGGGGGATCCTTGTTTCACCCGCGAGGATTACACGGCCGGACCAGCGTAGCCGGGCCTGGGGGATCCTTGTTTCACCCGCGAGGATTACACGGCCGGACCAGCGTAGCCGGGCCTGGGGGATCCTTGTTTCACCCGCGAGGATTACACGGCCGGTCCAGCGTAGCCGGGCCTGGGGGATCCTTGTTTCACCCGCGAGGATTACACGGCCGGTCCAGCGTAGCCGGGCCTGGGGGATCCTTGTTTCACCCGCGAGGATTACACGGCCGGTCCAGCGTAGCCGGGCCCGGGGGATCCTTGTTTCACCCACGCGGATTAGCCTGGGGGATCCTTGTTTCACCCGCGCGGATTACACGGCCGGTCCAGCGTAGCCGGGCCTGGGGGATCCTTGTTTCACCCGCGCGGATTACACGGCCGGTCCAGCGTGGCCGGTCCAGCGTAGCCGGGCCTGGGGGATCCTTGTTTCGCCCGCGCGGATTACACGGCCGGACCAGCGTAGCCGGGCCTGGGGGATCCTTGTTTCGCCCGCGCGGATTACACGGCCGGTCCAGCGTAGCCGGGCCTGGGGGATCCTTGTTTCGCCCGCGCGGATTACACGGCCGGTCCAGCGTAGCCGGGCCTGGGGGATCCTTGTTTCACCCGCGCGGATTACACGGCCGGTCCAGCGTAGCCGGGCCTGGGGGATCCTTGTTTCGCCCGCGCGGATTACACGGCCGGTCCAGCGTAGCCGGGCCTGGGGGATCCTTGTTTCGCCCGCGCGGATTACACGGCCGGTCCAGCGTAGCCGGGCCTGGGGGATCCTTGTTTCGCCCGCGCGGATTACACGGCCGGTCCAGCGTAGCCGGGCCTGGGGGATCCTTGTTTCGCCCGCGCGGATTACACGGCCGGTCCAGCGTAGCCGGGCCTGGGGGATCCTTGTTTCGCCCGCGCGGATTACACGGCCGGTCCAGCGTAGCCGGGCCTGGGGGATCCTTGTTTCGCCCGCGCGGATTACACGGCCGGTCCAGCGTAGCCGGGCCTGGGGGATCCTTGTTTCGCCCGCGCGGATTACACGGCCGGTCCAGCGTAGCCGGGCCTGGGGGATCCTTGTTTCGCCCGCGCGGATTACACGGCCGGTCCAGCGTAGCCGGGCCTGGGGGATCCTTGTTTCGCCCGCGCGGATTACACGGCCGGTCCAGCGTAGCCGGGCCTGGGGGATCCTTGTTTCGCCCGCGCGGATTACACGGCCGGTCCAGCGTAGCCGGGCCTGGGGGATCCTTGTTTCGCCCGCGCGGATTACACGGCCGGTCCAGCGTAGCCGGGCCTGGGGGATCCTTGTTTCACCCGCGCGGATTACACGGCCGGTCCAGCGTAGCCGGGCCTGGGGGATCCTTGTTTCACCCGCGCGGATTACACGGCCGGTCCAGCGTAGCCGGGCCTGGGGGATCCTTGTTTCACCCGCGCGGATTACACGGCCGGTCCAGCGTAGCCGGGCCTGGGGGATCCTTGTTTCACCCGCGCGGATTACACGGCCGGTCCAGCGTAGCCGGGCCTGGGGGATCCTTGTTTCACCCGCGCGGATTACACGGCCGGTCCAGCGTAGCCGGGCCTGGGGGATCCTTGTTTCACCCGCGCGGATTACACGGCCGGTCCAGCGTAGCCGGGCCTGGGGGATCCTTGTTTCACCCGCGCGGATTACACGGCCGGTCCAGCGTAGCCGGGCCTGGGGGATCCTTGTTTCACCCGCGCGGATTACACGGCCGGTCCAGCGTAGCCGGGCCTGGGGGATCCTTGTTTCACCCGCGAGGATTACACGGCCGGTCCAGCGTAGCCGGGCCTGGGGGATCCTTGTTTCACCCGCGAGGATTACACGGCCGGTCCAGCGTAGCCGGGCCTGGGGGATCCTTGTTTCACCCGCGAGGATTACACGGCCGGACCAGCGTAGCCGGGCCTGGGGGATCCTTGTTTCACCCGCGAGGATTACACGGCCGGACCAGCGTAGCCGGGCCTGGGGGATCCTTGTTTCACCCGCGAGGATTACACGGCCGGTCCAGCGTAGCCGGGCCTGGGGGATCCTTGTTTCACCCGCGCGGATTACACGGCCGGTCCAGCGTAGCCGGGCCTGGGGGATCCTTGTTTCACCCGCGCGGATTACACGGCCGGTCCAGCGTAGCCGGGCCTGGGGGATCCTTGTTTCACCCGCGCGGATTACACGGCCGGTCCAGCGTAGCCGGGCCTGGGGGATCCTTGTTTCACCCGCGCGGATTACACGGCCGGTCCAGCGTAGCCGGGCCTGGGGGATCCTTGTTTCACCCGCGAGGATTACACGGCCGGACCAGCGTAGCCGGGCCTGGGGGATCCTTGTTTCACCCGCGAGGATTACACGGCCGGACCAGCGTAGCCGGGCCTGGGGGATCCTTGTTTCACCCGCGAGGATTACACGGCCGGTCCAGCGTAGCCGGGCCTGGGGGATCCTTGTTTCACCCGCGAGGATTACACGGCCGGTCCAGCGTAGCCGGGCCTGGGGGATCCTTGTTTCACCCGCGAGGATTACACGGCCGGTCCAGCGTAGCCGGGCCCGGGGGATCCTTGTTTCACCCACGCGGATTAGCCTGGGGGATCCTTGTTTCACCCGCGCGGATTACACGGCCGGTCCAGCGTAGCCGGGCCTGGGGGATCCTTGTTTCACCCGCGCGGATTACACGGCCGGTCCAGCGTGGCCGGTCCAGCGTAGCCGGGCCTGGGGGATCCTTGTTTCGCCCGCGCGGATTACACGGCCGGACCAGCGTAGCCGGGCCTGGGGGATCCTTGTTTCGCCCGCGCGGATTACACGGCCGGTCCAGCGTAGCCGGGCCTGGGGGATCCTTGTTTCGCCCGCGCGGATTACACGGCCGGTCCAGCGTAGCCGGGCCTGGGGGATCCTTGTTTCGCCCGCGCGGATTACACGGCCGGTCCAGCGTAGCCGGGCCTGGGGGATCCTTGTTTCGCCCGCGCGGATTACACGGCCGGTCCAGCGTAGCCGGGCCTGGGGGATCCTTGTTTCGCCCGCGCGGATTACACGGCCGGTCCAGCGTAGCCGGGCCTGGGGGATCCTTGTTTCGCCCGCGCGGATTACACGGCCGGTCCAGCGTAGCCGGGCCTGGGGGATCCTTGTTTCGCCCGCGCGGATTACACGGCCGGTCCAGCGTAGCCGGGCCTGGGGGATCCTTGTTTCGCCCGCGCGGATTACACGGCCGGTCCAGCGTAGCCGGGCCTGGGGGATCCTTGTTTCGCCCGCGCGGATTACACGGCCGGTCCAGCGTAGCCGGGCCTGGGGGATCCTTGTTTCGCCCGCGCGGATTACACGGCCGGTCCAGCGTAGCCGGGCCTGGGGGATCCTTGTTTCGCCCGCGCGGATTACACGGCCGGTCCAGCGTAGCCGGGCCTGGGGGATCCTTGTTTCGCCCGCGCGGATTACACGGCCGGTCCAGCGTAGCCGGGCCTGGGGGATCCTTGTTTCACCCGCGCGGATTACACGGCCGGTCCAGCGTAGCCGGGCCTGGGGGATCCTTGTTTCACCCGCGCGGATTACACGGCCGGTCCAGCGTAGCCGGGCCTGGGGGATCCTTGTTTCACCCGCGCGGATTACACGGCCGGTCCAGCGTAGCCGGGCCTGGGGGATCCTTGTTTCACCCGCGCGGATTACACGGCCGGTCCAGCGTAGCCGGGCCTGGGGGATCCTTGTTTCACCCGCGCGGATTACACGGCCGGTCCAGCGTAGCCGGGCCTGGGGGATCCTTGTTTCACCCGCGCGGATTACACGGCCGGTCCAGCGTAGCCGGGCCTGGGGGATCCTTGTTTCACCCGCGCGGATTACACGGCCGGTCCAGCGTAGCCGGGCCTGGGGGATCCTTGTTTCACCCGCGCGGATTACACGGCCGGTCCAGCGTAGCCGGGCCTGGGGGATCCTTGTTTCACCCGCGAGGATTACACGGCCGGTCCAGCGTAGCCGGGCCTGGGGGATCCTTGTTTCACCCGCGAGGATTACACGGCCGGACCAGCGTAGCCGGGCCTGGGGGATCCTTGTTTCACCCGCGAGGATTACACGGCCGGACCAGCGTAGCCGGGCCTGGGGGATCCTTGTTTCACCCGCGAGGATTACACGGCCGGTCCAGCGTAGCCGGGCCTGGGGGATCCTTGTTTCACCCGCGAGGATTACACGGCCGGTCCAGCGTAGCCGGGCCTGGGGGATCCTTGTTTCACCCGCGAGGATTACACGGCCGGTCCAGCGTAGCCGGGCCTGGGGGATCCTTGTTTCACCCGCGCGGATTACACGGCCGGTCCAGCGTAGCCGGGCCCAGGGGATCCTTGTTTCACCCACGCGGATTAGCCTGGGGGATCCTTGTTTCACCCGCGCGGATTACACGGCCGGTCCAGCGTAGCCGGGCCTGGGGGATCCTTGTTTCACCCGCGCGGATTACACGGCCGGTCCAGCGTAGCCGGGCCTGGGGGATCCTTGTTTCACCCGCGCGGATTACACGGCCGGACCAGCGTAGCCGGGCCTGGGGGATCCTTGTTTCGCCCGCGCGGATTACACGGCCGGTCCAGCGTAGCCGGGCCTGGGGGATCCTTGTTTCGCCCGCGCGGATTACACGGCCGGTCCAGCGTAGCTGGGCCTGGGGGATCCTTGTTTCACCCGCGCGGATTACACGGCCGGTCCAGCGTAGCCGGGCCTGGGGGATCCTTGTTTCACCCACGCGGATTACACGGCCGGTCCAGCGTAGCCGGGCCTGGGGATCCTTGTTTCACCCACGCGGATTACACGACCGGTCCAGCATAGCTGGGCCTGGGGATCCTTGCCTCAATGCTTGTGCTGTTGGCTCTGTCAAGGACTTCCTGGTTGGTGATTTGGTCCTGCCATCGAATCCTCATGATTGACCGCAGAGAGCGCATGTGAAACTGCTCCAGCTGTTTGATGTGCCTGCGGTACAGGGTCCAGGTTTCACAGCCGTACAGGAGAGAAGTGAGGACCACAGCCTTGTACACCTTGAGCCTGGTTGAAAGCTGAATGTCCTTGTGCTCCAGAACCTTGACACGGAGTTTCCCGAGTGCCTGGCTGGCTTTCTGGATCCTTGCTATGATCTCCTTGTCAAAGGATCCGTCACTGGAGATGGTGTTTCCTAGATACTTGAAGCTCTCCACATTCTTCAGGACAGTGCTGTCGATGGTGATGCACGGCTGAGGAGGGTGACAGTTTGGTGCAGGTTGCATGAGAACTTCTGTCTTCCCGAGGCTGATTGTCAGGCTGAACAGCTTTGAGGCTGCGGAGAACTTGTCGACAATCCCATCTGCAGGTGGTTCTTCTGGTGGGCCATGAGGGCACAGTCATCAGCAAACAGGGCTTCAGTGATGAGCCTCCTCATCGTTTTGGTCTTTGCAGCAAGGTGTCTCAGGTCAAACATCGATCCGTCTAGGTGATATCTTATGTAAATACCCAGGTCTAGGTCCTTAACAGCATGCTTCAGCATTTGGGTGAAGAAGAAGTTGAAGAGCACTGGTGCTAGAAACCACCCTTGCTTCACGCCATTTGAGATGTTGAAAGTCTCAGATGGAGAACGACCTGAGACCACTTCTCCTGTCATGCCATCGTGGAGCAGGCAGATGAGTGGAGTGAATTTCTGTGGGCAGCCAAGCTTTCTAAGGATGATTCACAGTACGTTTCTGTTGACCATGTCAAACACTTTCGTCAGATCAATGAAGACAGATTATAATGTCCAGGCACTTCTCCTGTATCTGTCTCTCTGCGAAGATCATGTCGACAGTGCTGCGTTCAGGACGAAAGCCGCATTGCGACTCGGGAAGGTTCTCTACTGACACTGTTGGAATCAGTCTGTTGAGGATGATGCGGGTGAGGATTTTTCCGGCAATGGAAAGTAGTGAGATGCCTCTGTAGTTCCCGCAGTCGGTCCTTGAACCTTTATTTTTGTAGAGGTGATTATCGTTGCATCTCTGAGGTCAGGGGCCATCTCTCCTTCTTCCCAAATGCTAGTCAGGGTGCTGTGGAAAGCCTCAAGTGATTCCTTGCTGAGTGCCTTGTCCAGTTCAGCATGTATTCCATCCTTGCCTCGCTACTGCTCATCTGCAAGATAGCCTTCTTGACTTCATCTATTGAGGGAGGATCATCTAGTTCCTCGTGAATAGGCTGTTGGGGGATTTGATCCAGAGCAGACTGGTCGACCGATGAAGGGCGGTTCAGGAGCTGGCTGAAATGCTCTTTCCATCTATGTTGGATGCTCTCTTTGTCGTTTAGCAGCGTGGTTCCATCAGCGGACAACAGTGGAGATGAGCCGGATCTTGAGGGGCCAAAGATCATCTTGATGGGGTTGAAGAGCAGCTTCAAGTTGTTGATGTTGGCGAAGCGTTGCACCTCTTCAGCTTTCCTGTCCCACCACAGGTCGTGCATCTTGCGAATTTCCCGTTGGGCATGGGCCGGATGGGACTTGAACTGCTCTTGTTTGGGAATGGAGCTTGGGTCATTTTGCCACTCCATGAATGTTTTGTTCTTCCTGGCCAGGAGATCTTTGATGGCACTGTCATTCTCATCAAACCAATCTCTGTGATTCCGGTCCTTGGGGCCGAGGACTGATTTTGCTGTCTCTGTCACCATCTCTCTAAACTGATTCCACTTCTGGGTTAATGGTCCGATGCCAGAAAACTTCTCATTAAGGGTGGCTTGGAATTTGCGAAGATACAGCGGCTCTTGGAGTCTGGCGGTGTTAAAAGCTGTTCTGATGAACTTAGGGCACTTGGGATGGTGGGGAGCAATACAGACAGACAGACATACTTTATTGATCCCAAGGGAAATTGGGTTTCGTTACAGCCGCACCAACCACAAATAGTGAAGAAATATAGCAATATAAAACCATAAATAATTAAATAATAATGTTAATCATGCCAAGTGGAAATAAGTCCAGGACCAGACTATTGGCTCAGGGTGTCTGACACTCTGCGGGAGGAGTTGTAAAGTTTGATGGCCACAGGTAGGAATGACTTCCTATGATGCTCAGTGTTACATCTCGGTGGAATGAGTCTCTGGCTGAATTTACTCCTGTGCCTAACCAATACATTATGGAGTGGATGGGAGTCATTGTCCAAGATGGCATACAACTTGGACAGCATCCTCTTTTCAGACACCACCGTCAGAGAGTCCAGTTCCACACTCACAACATCACTGGCCTTACGAATGAGTTTGTTGATTCTGTTGGTGTCTGCTACCCTCAGCCTGCTGCCCCAGCACACAACAGTAAACATGATAGCACTGGCCACCACAGCCTCGTAGAACGTCCTCAGCATCGTCCAGCAGATGTTAAAGGACCTCAGTCATAGCTTCAGTGTGGTCAGACAAACCTGTGGTCAGTCCAACACTCTGCTCCTTGCATGGCTCTGGTGATGAGGACATCCCGGATGCCTCAGTGACGTACTATAACGTAGTTGATCATGTGCCAATGTTTGGATCTTGGGTGCATCCATGTTGTCTTGTACTTATTTGCCAGCCTGAACACTGTGTTTGTGCTGAGGAGGTGGTATTCTGCACATTTGCTAAGGAGCAAGAGGCCGTTGCTGTTCATATTACCAATACCATGTTTGCCTAGAACCCCTTCCCAGCGACTGTGATCGCAGCCTACTCGGGCATTAAGATCACCGAGCAGGATTAGTTTGTCATTGAGCACAGAACAGAGCTAAGGTTGGCGTAGAACTGTTCAATGGTCTCATATTTGCCGGTCATGGTGGGGGACTGTCCAATGGTCTCGTATTTGCCAGTCATGGTGGGAACTGTCCAATGGTCTCATATTTGCCAGTCATGGTGGGAACTGTTCAATGGTCTCATATTTGCCGGTCATGGTGGGGGACTGTCCAATGGTCTCGTATTTGCCAGTCATGGTGGGAACTGTCCAATGGTCTCATATTTGCCAGTCATGGTGGGGAACTGTCCAATGGTCTCGTATTTGCCGGTCATGGTGGGGGACTGTCCAATGGTCTCGTATTTGCCGGTCATGGTGGGGGACTGTCCAATGGTCTCGTATTTGCCGGTCATGGTGGGGGACTGTCCAATGGTCTCGTATTTGCCGGTCATGGTGGGGGACTGTCCAATGGTCTCGTATTTGCCGGTCATGGTGGGGGACTGTCCAATGGTCTCGTATTTGCCGGTCATGGTGGGGAACTGTCCAATGGTCTCGTATTTGCCGGTCATGGTGGGGAACTGTCCAATGGTCTCGTATTTGCCGGTCATGGTGGGGGACTGTCCAATGGTCTCGTATTTGCCGGTCATGGTGGGGGACTGTCCAATGGTCTCGTATTTGCCGGTCATGGTGGGGAACTGTCCAATGGTCTCGTATTTGCCGGTCATGGTGGGGGACTGTCCAATGGTCTCGTATTTGCCGGTCATGGTGGGGGACTGTCCAATAGTCTTGTATTTGCCGGTTATGGTGGGGCATATGCTCTGATGACTGTTGCATGACGTTTGTGGCTGAGGGGCAGACGTAGCCACATAAGCCTTTCGTTGATTCCCACGGGCAGGTTGGAGAGTTGTTTCAGGAAGCTGGACTTGACTGTGAATCCAACTCCATGAATCCTGTCTTCATCTTGTGCTTTTCCTTTCCAAAAGAAAGTGTAGCTGCTGGTGGTTTCAGTCAGGGATCCTTCCTCCACAAGCCTGGTTTCACTTAGGGCTCCGATGTCAATGTTGTATCGTGAAAGTTCCTGTCAACAAGGGCTGTTCTTCTCTGGGGTCTTGCTGAGTTCTCTCTGTCCATGAGTGTGCGGACATTCCATGACCCTAACAGATGTTTCTTTCTTCTCCTTTGAGTGTAACCGCATTAGCGGATGAACTGCCGGCCGCAGCAAGCTGGCCAGTTATCTGTCTGTAGGGCAGGCAATGTTTAGGCCACCTTTTCTAGGACCCTCCCTATCAAAGGGCTGCTCAGTCGCCATTGGTGCTGTCCGACCCCTCTGCTGCCCTGGGTACAGAGACGAACAACCACTTGTCCAAAGATGGCCTATGTGTGGGTTTGTGATTACAATTCCCAGTGGTCACCTCCACCTATTACATCACCGCTCCCCCATCGCATAGAACTTGTAGAAGACTGGTAGGAATTGAAAGTTGGGAGATGAATGTTGTATGTAACCAGTGCGTGAAAGATATTAAAGTGGAAAAGACTTGCACAGAGACGACCCCACTCTCTCGGCCTCAGAAGTCAGGATCCAGTGGCACGAAGAATCATTACGTCTGGCAACTTCCTTGGCTGCATTGGATGGCCGCGTCTTCTTAAGTGCTCTGCCGCGCCCTACGCACTCCACAATGAGCTGCTGCAACACTTTCTCAGCCGTTGAACCCCCAGGGTTTCCGCTGCCTGATCCACCGAAGCTGTCTTCACATGCTGGGACGAGCAAATTCCTATCTCACCGAGGGTTTCAGACCCATTGGCTACCCTCACCCGGTTTAGCCGGCCCGTCGAAGTCATTGCCCGGGGTGTGGCCGCTGTCGCATGCAAACAGCTATGAGGAGGCACAGGTGAGACCTAGGCTTTGGTGGGGACCAATAGATGATGAGCCACTCCAAGGAGTGCGACAAGCCCTCCATCTAGAGGTGCTACCCCTCCCATGCACCCCATGCAAGCAGATGTTTTGCACTAAAGTTGGGTGAGATTAGAACTAGAGATCTTGGGCTAAGGGTGAAAGGTGAAATATTTAAGGGGAAACTTCTTCTCAGAGGTTGGAATGAGGGTTTGGTTTACATGGTGGAAGAGGTATGATCTGGGCACAGGTCAATGGTTCAGCATGGACTAGATGGGCTGAAGAGCCTACAGTGTTCTATGACTCTTTGACTCTATCTTTTCCGATTTAGAAATTCCACGTTGTTGCTTCTTGGCTCTGTAAACAAACAGTGTCAATGTTATTAAAGACAACTACAGTTCAGCAATGTTTCTCCCACTGACCCTTGGCCCATTTCATACCCCGGATCTAGATCCAGCAACAGCTGTCACCTCAGTCAGCTGGACACTTACTCCTCAATTAAATTCTCCGTACTCTTCTCTGAAATTTCTTTGTTTCACTGTTTGTTGTTTGAACATCGTCTCAAGCAGTGGGATGGACCACGTTCTCCAGAACATCACTGTTTGTTGTTCGAATATCGTCTCAAGCAGTGGGATGGACCACGTACTCCAGAACACCAGGTTAGCATTTCTGTGCATCTCTTTCGTTTCCCTGCAGATCTGATCCTGGGACCTCCTCTCACTGTACAATACCTCTTGTGGTGTCTACGCTTCTGGCCTGCTTCTTAGCTCGTATAAAATATACATGCTTCTTTATTCATCAATGATAATTCACTTTAAACACTTAAATAGACCAACAGAAATAGTTTACATCCCTTAACTTTTGACAATTTAATGAACACAGTAAAGGGAATATCAGTTCTTCTCTCTTTAGAATGCCGTCATGATCTTTGTTGATCTTTTTTCACATTTCACCTCAAACATATATATATTTTTAAATTTAGCAATTTAAATTTGAATACAGCATAGAACAGACCCTTCTGGCCCAATGATCCACACACTCAGCAACCCACTGATCTAACCCCAGCCTAATCACAGGACAATTTACAATGACCAATTCACCTACAAACCAATATGTCTTTGGACTGTGGGAGGCAAGCAGAACACCCAGAGGAAACTCACTCATCCAACAGGGGGAATACAAAGACTCCTTACAGAGGATGCTGGAATTGAACTCTGAACTCCGACACCCCGAGATGAACAGCACAGTCTGTGCCTGCAGTTTCTTAATTTAATAAACTGTTTTTTTGACAGAGATCCTATCTTATGCAGTTATTAAAGTTACCAGAGAGTGGAGCACTACAATATCTGGGAACAGATTTAATCTGTACAAATGTGAAAAGTAGTTTGTTCAAATACAGCTGATTGGTAAATAAATATCCCAGTGGGGAAATAAATGTTCGTATTTCGATTCACTGGGCTATAGAGTATAGAAATACTCTGTGTACCCAAAGACAAACCCAACTGGATAATGTCCAGAATGATTCTCGCACCCTGGGATTGTCTCAGTGCATGGGGGTTGGGAGGGTCAGAACGTTCAATGTATACAGGTTGTTTGAGACAATATGTAGATAGACCAAGAGAGATTGTTTAATGTCATCTCCAGTGCACAAGTGTAAAGGAGAACAAAATAATTGTTACCCCAGATCTGTTGCAGCATAAATATAAACACAGTAAGATAAAGAACACAATAAAAGAAACACATAAATACATCCGGCTTAGATGCACAAAGCAAAGTGATGGCGAGGAAGCCCCCCCCCCCCCCAAGGGAGCAGACACCTCCGTCTGGCTGAAGCTGAGGTGAGGAGTCAACCCGTGCAAAGCTGCAGGGCCCGATGATATACCAGGTCGGGCTCTGAAAGACAGTGGAGCCCAGCTGATGGATATATTCAACATCTCTCTGGAATAATCCATTGCCCCCTCAGTTTTCAAGGCAGTAACCATCATTCCAGTGCCAAAGAAGATGACAGTAACCTACCTAAATGACAAAGAAGAGGGAATCTGCAGATGCTGGAAATCCAAAGCAACACACACAGACTGCTGGAGGAACTCATCAGGCCAGCAGCAACTATGGAAAAGAGTACAGTCGATGTTTTGGGCCAGGATGGATCTTGGCCTGAAATGTTGACTCTTTACTCTTTTCCATAGATGCTGCCTGGCCTGCACCGTTCCTCCAGCATTTTGTGTGTGTTGTTGCCTAAATGACTATAGTCCAGTGGCATTAATATCAATTTCTGCCCTCCACACTGTCCTGTCCCACCTGGAAAATTGGGTCTCATATGCCAGACTGCTGTTTATAGACTTCACTTCGGCGTTCAACACCATCAACTGCCCTCGCCGGGTCTCAACACTTCCCTTTGCAATCCGATACCGTACTGGATTTCTTAACAGTAAGACCACGGCTAGTCGGTGTGGGCAGCAACGGCTCTAGTCCCATTAAGCTGAGCACTGGCTCGGCCCGCTGCTGTTCACACTACTGACGCATGACTGTGTCGCAGGATCCACCTCAAACCGTGTCATCAAACTTGTACATGACAGCAGTGATTGGCCTTCTCAAGAACGATGACGAGGCGGTGTAGAGAGAGGAAGTGGAGCGGCTGGTGGATTGGTGTGAGCCTGAACATGGAGAAGACCAAGGAAATCACTGCAGACTTCAGGAAGGTACAGAGAAACAATCCCTCTCTGCGAATAAACAGCTCCTCCACAGAGACAGTTTAATGCATCAAGATCCTGGGAGTTCACATCACAGGTGACCTCAACTGGTCCCTTAATATCACCTCCCTGAACAAGGCACAACAGCGTCTACACTTCCTAAAACTGAGGCAAGCAAGTCTCCCATTCCCATCTCAACCGAGTTTTACAGGAGCACCATTGAGAGCGTCCTGTCAAGTCATATCTCCATCTGGTATGGGAGCAGTTGAGCATTGGGCCACAAACTCCTGACAAAGGACTGTGAGAAAATCTGAGAGGATCATAGGGGTCTCCCCACCATCCCTTGGAGACATGTATCAGGAGCACTGCATACGCAGGGCCCTTAGTATTATTAAGGATCCCACCCATCCATCCATCCATCATCCTTTTTGACTTTCTACAATCAGGCAAGAGACTACGATGCATAAAAACAAGAACAGTCAGGATGAGAAACAGTTTCTTCCACCAGGCTATTAGGATTCTGAACACCCTGCCACATTGTATTTGAAACGTCACTGGTTAATCTGTTCCTTAACTTCCATTATTGAAAATTAATGCATTTTAGTTTGTTATTTATCTGTGATTCATCTGTAGATTTTATCCGAACCTTCATAAGTTATCATGTTTTGTGCTTTACACCCTTGTTCGAAGAAACATTGTCTTGTTTCTATATATGTGATATGTTTATATAGGTTATGTACCTGTATATAGTTAAATGACAATGAACTTGACATGACTTTACTCGATAAGAATGTAGATTACCTCGGGATCAATAAAGTCTGTCTGTCTGTTGATTGTATGTCCACAAAGTGATGCTAGGCACAGGAGTGTCTGTACATAAGGTGACTGAGAGGAAATGGTAAAGCAGAGATGGTAGGGTGAGTTAGGGGGTTGGGTGTTGAATAACCTCACTGCTTGGGGAAAGTAACTGTTTTTGAGTCTGGTGGTCCTGGTGTGGATGCTATGAAGCCTCCTCCCTGATGGGAGTGGGACAAACAATCCATGAGCAGAGTGGGTGGGATCCTTCATAATGTTACTGGCTCTTTTCTGGCATGTTTCTTTATATCAATAGGTACATTTCATATCAGGGTCAGGGAAATGTATACAATATACCTCCTGAAATTCTTTCTCTTTGGAAACATTCACAGAAACAGAAGAGGGCCCCAAAGACTGAATGACAGTTAAATGTTAGAACCCCAAATCCCCCCCAACTCCCTCCTCCCACACATGAGCAGCAGGAAGACAACTACACCTCCCTCCCCCACCAGCAAAAAAGCATCTGCCCCTCCCCCCACGGAGCACTCAAGTGTGTAGCAAAGCATCAATTAGGACACAGACTTGCAGTACCCCAAAGACTACTCATTCACCCAATAATTCGGCATACTATAGGCTCTCTCTCTCTCAAAAGTGGTGTCCCTGTCTCACATCGAGAGGGGGGGCATAACAAAACATCTCACTGGTTTATGGTGTTAAAAGTCTGTTGCATCGCTTTTTCCGAGCTCTGTTCCAAAGAATCCGGGTCTCTGGGAACACAGCCAGCAGCCAGCTCACTGCTTTTGATCTGCCCTGTACTCCCACGGCACATCAGGTGCCGACACCTGCCTCGAATTAGCCCATCTCCAGAGCCATGAAAATCCTGCACCCTGAAGGTGCGCTAGTCTTCAAGGTCGCGTCCTTGGCATATCGAAATGTGGCCGGTCGTGAAGCCCTGAGAGCGGGTCCCATTCCCGCAAAGAATTGAAGTCAGAGTGTAGCTCCAGGTCAGAGTCCTCAAAAGAATCCTGAAAAGGAAAAAAGGAGATAGAAATAGAGCTGTTTCCGAAGATGCACCGTTAGGCGCCATTGTCTCTTAAACTTCACATCCCCATCATCCTTTATGTCCATGATGGGGGGTGGTGTAGGCTGGTGCCAGTGATGTATTGGTCAGTTCTGACTGCCCATTGAAGAGCCTCCCACCAGCCCATCGCGGTACAGTTTCCGCACCCCGCAGTGATACAGCTTGTGAGCATGCCCTCTACTGGACATCTGTAGAATGACATAGTCCAGCTCTCCTCAGCCTCTCAGAAAGGACAGGCGTTAGTGAGCTTTCCTGAATCTACAGAATGAGTTTTGGGACCATGAGATGTTGTGTGTGATGTGAACTCCCAGGAGTTTGAAACTGCTGTGCTGCCAATGTAAAGAGGGGTGTGAGTGGTGAGAGGTCTCCTGAAGTTGATAGCCATCCCACTTGTCTTGTTGACGTTGAGGAAGAGGCTATTTGTCTGGTGCCAGGCCTCGAGCTGGTAGTCAGGGTATTTATAAGTTTAATACAACGATAAGTATAGCAATTTGGATACTGTTGGTGGAGGGAACCTGTTGGGGGATGCCTCAGTCACCAAGTTTCTGACACTGAATCTGGTGTTGTGGCTCAGAAGGAGAGAGGGTGGAGGACTGTAGTAATGATTGTGTATGCCATAGTTAGAGGGATAAACATGAGATTCTCTTGGCATGTTAGAGACACCCAAATGGTATTTTCTTTCCAGATGCCAAGGGTCAGGGACCACAGATCAGGTCCATAGCATTCTAAAGGGGGAGGGAGAGCAGCCAGAAATTGTGGTACACGTTGGCACCAATGACATAGGCAAGAAAAGGGAGGAGGTTCCGGAGAGAATTTAGGGTGTCAGGTGGAAAGTGGAAAAGCATGGCCTCTGGGGTAGTACAAGCAGAGCCAGCCTGTAGTGAGACTGTGAAGGACAGGTGGACAAGAGGGCAAATTTCCAGTCAGTAGGATGAGTTAAAGTGTAACATGGGGGACAAGCATGAAAAGGGTGATGAATGAAGACTGAGGGTGTTATATTTGAATGCATGCAGTGCAGAAAATGAACCGGATTTGTTCAGGGAGCTTAAGACCATAAGGCCATAAGACATAGGGCATTTGGCCCATTGAGTCTGCTCTGACATTCAATCATGGCTGATCCTTTCTTCCCTCCTCAGCCCCACTCCCCGGCCTTCTCCGCCCCCGTCACCTTTGATGCTGTAGCTAATCAAGAACCGATCAGTCTCTGCCTTAAATACACCTGAACTGGCCTCCACTGCTGCCCGTGGTATCAAATTCCACAAATCAACTACCCTCTAACTAAAAGGTGAAACAATCCCGAGGAGCCAGTGATCATAATATGATAGAATTTACCCTGTAATTTGAGAAGGAGAAGCTAAAGCCAGATGTGTCATTATTATCTCCTTGAACAATCTGGTTAATTTACAGATACAATGGGGACTTTAAGAGACTCTTAGATAGGTACGTGGAGTTTAGAAAAAGAGGGCTCTGTGCTTGGGAAAGACTAGGCAGTTTCTAGAGTAGGTTACATGGTTGGCACAACATTGTGGGCTGAAGGGCCTGTGATGTGCTGTAAATTTCTATGTTCTATGAGCTATTGATTAACACCTAATCCTGAACTGTTGATGCCCTAGTGGACACAATCAAAAACTGTTGTGGAGAAAAGGGAGTTGGACAACCCATGGCAGTGAGTGTGCTAGAGAGCTAATCAGGATGGTGACTGAGATTTTAAAAGCAGAATTTCATGGCAATTTACAGCAAAGAGCTTTGACCAGTGACCAATCAGTGTTTGGGATTGAATAGCAACAGCGAAGTAAAGGAAGGCAGGGGCAAGCGCAGTGGCCGTCGTTGGAGAGGCTGTGTTCAAGTGGACCGAGTCAGAGAGGTCATCTTGAGGCTTCAGCTCTTCCAGGCTTCACTCAGAGAAAGCAAAAGAAAAGTTTGAGGTTAAGTTTACTTTTCCTTCCCTTCTTTATATCTGCTCAGCTGGGACAGTGGAGATGCCAGGCAGGATAGTGGAATGCTCCAGTTGCGGGACGTGGGAAGGCAGGGAGACCTCCAGTGTCCCTGATGACTACAACTGCGCGGTGCATCCAGCTGCAGCTTCTATCAATCCGTGTTAAGGAGTTGGAGCTGGAACAGGATGAACTCTGGATCATTCGGGAGGCTGAGGGGTGATAGATAGGACATACAGAGAGGTAGTTATACTGAGGTGCAGGACACAGGAAAATGGGTGACAGTCAGGAAGAGGAAAGGGGTTAAAGAGCCAGTGTAGAGTACCCCTGTGGCCATCCCCCTCAACAACAGGTATATCACTTTGGATACTGTGGGGAGGATGATCTTAACAGATTAAAGTCTCTGACACTGAGTCTGCCTCTGTGACTCAGAAGGGAAGGGGGGAGAAAAGGCACACTGGTGATGGAGGATTCATTAAGGAAATGGACAGGAGGTTCTGTGGGCGAGAACAAGATTGCCAGATGGTATGTTGCCTCCCAGATGTCAGGGTCTGGGCTATCTCAGATCAAGTCTTCAGATTCTTAAGTGGGAGAACAAACAGCCAGTATTTGTTGTTCATTTGGGTGCCAGTGACATGGGTAGGACAAGTGATGAGGTTTTGCATTGGGAGTTCAGGGAGTTAGGTGCTAAGTTAAAGGGCAGGATCTCCAGGTTTGTGATCTCAGGATTGCTACCCATGCCATGTGCTAGTGAGGCCAAAACTAGGAAGATTATACAGTTTAATACGTGGCTAAGGAGTTGATGTAGGAGGTTTATGCATAAGATGCATAAGATAATGCCTAAGATTTTTGGATCGGTGGACTCTCTTCCAGTGAAGATGGGACCAGTACAGAGGGACAGTTTGTACCTGAACTGGAGCGGGGGACTAATATCCTAACAGGAAGGTTTGTTAATGCTGCACGGTGGGGTTTAAACTAGAGTTGCAGGGGGATGGGAACCAGAGTGCCAGAACAGTTAGCAGAGAGGTTGTGGAGGCAGGTGTAGGTAAGACTTCAGACAAAGTTAGGAATCAAAAGGTTGAGCATGTTGTGTCCAGTGTCCTGAGCTGAGTGTATTTCAATGCAATGTTGTGTCCAGTGTCCTGAGCTGAGTGTATTTCAAGGCAATGTTGTGTCCAGTGTCCTGAGCTGAGTGTATTTCAATGCAATGTTGTGTCCAGTGTCCTGAGCTGAGTGTATTTCAAGGCAATGTTGTGTCCAGTGTCCTGAGCTGAGTGTATTTCAATGCAATGTTGTGTCCAGTGTCCTGAGCTGAGTGTATTTCAATGCAATGTTGTGTCCAGTGTCCTGAGCTGAGTGTATTTCAATGCAATGTTGTGTCCAGTGTCCTGAGCTGAGTGTATTTCAATGCAATGTTGGAAAGATGGACAATTGTGCTGAAGATGCGGGGTTTACAAACAGAGGCGAGGTATAGTGAGCAGAGGCTGTTGATAGGGCAAAATTGCAATCAACAGGGTGAGTTGCTATGTAAAAGTTGGACAAAATGGAAAAGGGTAAATATAGGACTGAAGGTGTTGTATCAGAACACATGCAGTATACGGAATAAAATAGAATACAGAACACGGAATAACTTGTAGCACAGTTGCAGATTGGCGGGTGTGATTTTGTAGGCATCACTGAATCATGGCTGACAGAAGGTTATAGCTGGGAGTTTAATGCCCAAGGATACACAAAAGAACAGGCAGGAAGGCAGAGGAGGTGGTGTTGCTTTTATAGTGAAAAATGAAATCAAATCATTAGAAAGAGGTGACATAGGGTCAGAATGTGTTGAATCATTGTGGATAGAGTTAAGGAACTGCAAGGGTAAAAAAGATGCTAATAGGAGTTGTATACAGACTCCCAAACAGTAGTAAGGATGTACCCTACAAATTACAACAGGAGATAGAAAATGCATGCTAAAAGGGTAATGTTACAATAGTCATGGGGGACTTCAATATGCAGTTAGCATGGGAAAATCAGATTGGTGCTGTATTACAGCAGGGGGAATTTCTAGAAAGCCTACTAGATGGATTTTTGGAGCAGCTCCAGGTTGAGCCCAATAAGGGATCAGCTATTCTGGATTAAGATCTTGTGCAATGAACCAAAATTGCTTAGAGAACTTCAGGTAAAAGAACTCCTTAGGGTAAGTGCTCCTATTATGATCAAATTCACTCTGGGGTTTGAGAAGAAGCTAATGTCAGACATATCTGTATTACAGAGGAATGAGAGAGGAGTTGCCCAGAATTGACTGGAAAAGAACACTGGCAGGGATGATGACAGAGCAGTTATGGATGGAATTTTGAGAAGCAATTTGGAAGGCATGGGATATATATATCTCAAAAAGGAAGAAGTATTCTAAAGGAAAGATGACACAACTGTGGCTAACAAGAGAAGTCAAAACTAACATAAAAGCCAAAGCAACATATATAAAATGCTGGTGGAACGCAGCAGGCCAGGCAGCATCTATAGGAAGAAGTACAGTTGACGTTTCAGGTCGAGACCCTTCATCAGGATTAATGGAAAAAAAAGACAGTAAGAGAATTGAAAGTGGGAGGAGCGGGGGAGACTTGAAATGATAGGAGAAGATGGGGGGGGAATGAAGCTAAGAGCTGGGAAGTTGATTGGCAAAAGGGTTACAAGGTTGGAGAAGGGGGAGTATCATAGGACGTAAGGCCTCGGAAGAAAGAAAGGGGGAGAGGAGCACCAGAGGAAGATAGAGAACAGGCCAAAGAAAGGGCATATAATAGAGCAAAGATTAGTGGGAAGTTAGAGCATTGGGAGCTTTTAAAACCAACAGAACTAAATAAGCCATTAAGAAGGTAAAGATGGAATACAGAAGTAAGCTAGCCAATAATATTAAAGAGGACACCAAAAATTTCTTCAGATACATAAAGAGTAAAAGACAGGTGAGAGAGTACATTGAACTGTCGGAAAATGACACTGGAATGGTAGTAATAGTGGACTAAGGAAATGGCAGATGAATTGAATAAGTATTTTTCATCAGTCTTCACTGTGGAAGACACTACAAGACCATATGATATAGGAGCAAAATTAGGTCATTTGGCCTATTGCACCTGCTCCACCATTTCATCATGGCTGATCCAATTTTGCTCTCAGCCCCATCACCTACCTCCTACCCAAATTCCTTCATGCCCTGACCAATCAACAACCTCTGCCTTTAATATACATGAAGACTTAACCTCCATAGCTGCCTGTGGCAAAGAATTCCACAGATCCACCACTCTATTTCTAAAGAAATTCCACCTTATCTCTGTTCTAAAAGAATGCTCCTCTATTCTGAGGCTGTGTCCCCTGATCCAAGACTCTCGCACCATAGGAAACATCCTCTCCACATCCACTCTGTCAAGGCCTTTCACTATTTGTTAGGTTTCAATGAAGTCACTTCTCATTCTTCTGAATTCTAGTGAATACAGACCCAAGCCATCAGATGCTCTTCATATGATAAGCCATTCAATCCTGGACTCATTTGAACCCTCTCCAGTTTCAGAATATCCTTTTTTAAGATAAAAGACCCAGACCCACCAAACCTGCTCACAATACTCCAAGTGAGGCCTCACCTGCGCTTTATAAAATCTCAGCATTACATTCTTGCCTTTATATTCTAGTCCTCTTGAAATGAATGCTAAAATTGCATTTGCTTTCCTAAGCACTGTCTCAACCTGAAAATTAACCTTTAGGGAATCCTGCACAAGGACTCCCAAGTCCCTTTGCACCTCATTCTTTTTGTATTTCTCTCCATTTAGAAAATAGTCTATCCTTTTATTTCTTCTACCAAAGTACATGACCATACACTTCCCAACACTCTATCCAGCTGCCATTTCTTTGCCCATTCTCCTAATCTGTCTGTCTTTCTGTAGCCTCTCTACTTCCTCAAAACTACCTGCCCCACCACCCAACTCAATATCGTCTGCAAACTTTGCAACAAAGCCTTCACTTTCATCATCCAAATTATTGTCATATAATGTAAAAAGAATTAGTCCCAACACAGATCCCTGTGGAACAGTTCTAGCCACTGGCAGCCAGTTAGAAAAGACTCCCTTTATTCCCACTCTGTCTCCTGCCAATCAGCCACTGTTGTATCCATGCTAGAATCTTTCCCGTAATACCAGTTGTAGCTGTTAAGCCGCCTCATGGCACCTTGTCAAAGCCCTTCTGAAAATCCAAGCACACAACATCAACTGATTCTCCTTTGTCTATCCTGCTTGTCATTTCTTCAAAGAATTCCAATGGATTTGTCAGGCTATATTCCCTTAATGAAACCATGCTGAGTGCATTCTATTTTGTCACATGCCTCCAAGTACTCTGAGACCTCATCCTTAATAATTGACTCCAACATCTTCCCAACCACTAAGGACAGGCTAACTGGCCTATAGTTTCCTTTCTTCTGCCTCTCTCCTTTCTTGAAGAGTGGAGTGACATTTGCAATTTTTCAGTCTTCAGAATGTAGGGATTTTTGAAAGATCATTACTAATGTCTCCGTGATCTCTTCAGGCACCTCTACCTTTAGACCTTTCAGTTTCGCAAGAACCTTCTCTATAGTAATAGCAACTTCACACACTTCATGCTTCCTGACACCTGGATCTTCCACCATACTGCTTGTGTCTTCCACAGTGAAGACAGATGTAAAATACTTATTCAGTTTGTCCACCATTTCGATGCCCCTCAATACTACTTCTCTAGCATCTAGGCAACTTGTAACCCACAGTCATACACTCTGGTACCCAGTCAGACACCCCGTAAACAACAGTTAAACTCCACTCGACCCACAGTATGAGCCATACGACCCACGTTCTAACACCCTGCAACCCCCAGTAGAAGAGCGGGTGACCTACAATGGGTCAATCCGTGATCCATACTGGGAAACCCTATGTCACATAGTTAGACATCGTGTTACCCACAGACAGACACTCTGTGATCCACACAGTGTACAATGGGTCAATCCGTGATCCATACTGGGAAACCCTATGTCACATAGTTAGACATCGTGTTACCCACAGACAGACACTCTGTGATCCACACAGTGTACAATGGGTCAATCCGTGATTCACTGTTGGACACTCCACAATCTACCATTGGACAACCCGTGATCCACATTCAGACACTCTGCAAACCACAGCCGGACACCCCATCACTCACAGTCAGACACTACATTCCCCATAGTCAGACACCCAGACACACACAGTCAAACGCTGTGTGACCCATAGCTGGAAATTCTGTAAACAACAGTCAGACACCCCATCACTCACATTCAGACACCCTATGACCAACACTCAAACACTCGGTGTCACACATTCTGACAATATGACCCACAGTCTAACACCCTGAAACTCCCAGAAGAGTGGGTGACCTGCAGATGGTCACTAGACGACTCACAGTCAGTCACCCCATGATCCACGGTTAGACATCCATTGATCTAATTCCATACACCTGTGACCCACAATCAGACACTGTGAAACACAATCAGATACTGTGACCCACAATCAGACACTGTGAAACGCAATCAGATACTGTGACTCACAATCAGATACTGTGACCCACAATCAGACACTGTAAAACACAATCAGATACTGTGACCCACAATCAGATACTGTGACTCACAATCAGACACTGTGAAACACAATCAGATACTGTGACCCACAATCAGATACCGTGACACACAATCAGATACCGTGAAACACAATCAGATACTGTGACTCACAATCAGACACTGTGAAACACAATCAGATACTGTGACCCACAATCAGATACCGTGACACACAATCAGATACCGTGAAACACAATCAGATACTGTGACTCACAATCAGACACTGTGAAACACAATCAGATACTGTGAAACACAATCAGATACTGTGACTCACAATCAGACACTGTGAAACACAATCAGACACTGTGACTCACAATTCAGACACTGTGAAACACAATCAGATACTGTGAAACACAATCAGATACTGTGACTCACAATCAGACACTGTGAAACACAATCAGATACTGTGACCCACAATCAGACACTGTGACCCACAATCAGACACTGTGAAACAAAATCAGACACTGTGAAACACAATCAGATACTGTGACCCACAATCAGATACTGTGAAACACAATCAGACACTGTGAAACACAATCAGATACTGTGACCCACAATCAGACACTGTGAAACACAATCAGATACTGTGACTCACAATCAGATACCGTGACACACAATCAGACACTGTGAAACACAATCAGATACTGTGACCCACAATCAGACACTGTGAAACACAATCAGATACTGTGACTCACAATCAGATACTGTGACCCACAATCAGACACTGTGAAACACAATCAGATACTGTGACTCACAATCAGATACCGTGACCCACAATCAGACACCCCGTGCCCACATTTGGACACTCTGTGAACAACAGACATACCGTGACCACAGCCAGACATTCCTTGACACATAGTCAGACATCGCAAGACCCACAGCGAGAAATTCTGTGAACGAAAGTCAGACACCCTGTGACTCACATCCACAGTTGTCCTGTTACCCACAGTCAGACACACTGTCACCTTAGGTCTATCTATAATGATTCAACACCTTCCGACCCTCTGTCACCTCTTCCTGATGATTTTATTTCATTTTTCACCAGAGCAATGCCACCCCCTCTGCCTTCCTGCCTATCATTTCACTACAATGTGTATCCTTGTACCTTAAAGCACCATGCTATAATCTTTCTGCCATGATTCAGTGATGTCTACAACATCATACCTGCCAATATGCAATTGTGCTTCAAGTTCATCACCCTTATTCTGTATACTGCATGCATTCAAATACAACACCTTCAGTCCTGTATTCACCCTTTTCTATTCTGTTGCATCATGCTTAACCTTTTGAGTCCTAACTTTGTCTGAAGTCTTACCAACATCTGCCTCCACAACTTCTCCACTAACTGTTCTGGCACTCTGGTTTCTGTCCCCCTGCAACTCTAGCTTAAACCCCACCATGCAGCATTAACAAACCTTCCTGCCAGGGTATTAGTTCCCCTCCAGTTCAGGTGCAGACAGTCCCTTCTGTACAGGTCCCACCTTCCCCAGAAGAGAGCCCAATGATCCAAAAATCTTATGCCCTCACTCCAGACTAACTCCTTAGCCACAAGTTAAACTGTATATTCTTCCCAGTTCTGGCCTCACTAGCACATGGCATGGATAGCAAACCTGAGATCACAGCCCTGTGGGTCCTGCCCCTTAACTTAACGCATAACTCTCTGAACTCCCTATGCAGAACCTCATCACTCATCCTACCCATGTTGTTGGTACGTACGTGGACCACGACTTCCGGCTGTTCACCCTCCCACTTAAGAATGCTGAGGACTGGATCCGAGATGTTCCAAACCCTGGCACCTGGGAGTTGGCGGTGGTCAGAGCTCCCAAAGTGCTGTATCGGCACGCTGTGGCGCTAGAGGTTCATGGCAGGAAGAGTTTTTCTTCCTTCTACTGTCTGCGTGAGATGATGGGCTGTCGGGACTTTGAGACTTTCTTTTTAAAACCGTGCCATGGACTGCTCTTTATCAGATTACGGTATTGCTTTGCACTGTTGTAACTGTATGTTATAATTATGTGGTCTTTGTCAGTTAGTCTTTTATCAATTATGGTATTGTCTGCACTGTTGAAACTATATGTTAACTATATGTAACTATGTGGTTTTGTGTAGGTCTTGTAGCTTTAGTTTTGTCTGATGGGTTTGTAGTTCCTTTCCGGGGAACGTGCTAAGACGGTAGCGCGATATCGATACGCAGCAGCCTCTCCAGACTCTGGATTGGAGATTACCAAACGTTATGTGGTTTTTCTTGTGTGGTCTGTTTTGTGCTTTTTTCGTGATATCATTCCGGAGAACATTGTCTCATTTTTTAATTGCATTGTATTTGTGGTTATAAATGACAATAAACTGAATCTGAATATACCACCTGGGAATCTCGTTCTCACCCACAGAACCTGTCCGTTCCCCTAACTAATGAATGACCTATCACCACAACGTGCCTCTTCTTCCCTCTTCCCGTCTGAGTCACAGAGGTAGTCTCAGTGCCAGAGACCCAACCACTGTGACTTTCCTCTGCTGGGTCATTCCTCCCCCACCCCACCCTCTTGACAGTATCTAAAGTGATATACCTGTTGTTGAGTGGGCCGGCCACAGGGGTACTCTGCACTGGCTCCTTAACCCTTTCCCCTTTCCTGACTGTCACCCAGTTCTGTGTCCCCTGCACCTTGTTATATGTACGATCTATGATCCTTTCAGCCTCCTGAATGATCTGGAGTTCATCCATTTCCAGCTCCAACTCCCTAACGTGGGTTATTACACGCTGCAGCTGGATGCAATTCTCACAGTGGTCTGGACGAGTTTCCCTGCCTTCCCATAACCTGCAAGTGGAGTATTGCAATATTCTGCCTGACATCTCTACTGTCCTACTTAAGCAGATATAAAGAAGCCCTTTCTCAGACTGAAGCCTCGAAGAGTTAAAACCTTATGATCACCATTCTGACTATTCCACTCAGATGAGGGCTACTGCTCCTGCCCTTGCCTTCCTTTAATTTGCTGCTACTAATCAATCCAAAGTACTGACTGGCCACTGTTCAAAGCTCCATTACATGCTGAGAAGTGCTCCTGCCTTTTATCCTCAGGCAGTGGACTGATTAAAGTTCCCTCCTCTCCAAACTTCCGATGTCTGATTGGCCACTGGTCTAGCAGTATGGTGGAGGTTCCAGGGGTCAGTGGTTATGAAGTGTGTGAAGTTACCACTACTGGAGAGAAGGTTCTTGGGAAACTGAAAGGCCTGAAGGTAGATGCTGTACACCCCAGAGTTGTGAAAGAGGTGGCAGAAGAGAAGGTGGAGACATTAGTAATGATCTTTCAAAAATCACTAGGTTCTAGAATGGTTCTGGAAGACAGGAAAATTGCAATAATGTCACTCCATTCTTTAAGAAGGGAGAAAGGCAGAAGAAAGGAAACTATAGGCTAGTTAGTCTGACCTCAGTGGTTGTGAAGATGTTGGAGTCGGTTATTAAGCATGAGGTCTCAGTATATTTGGAAGCACATGATAAAATAGGCTGTAGTCAGCATGGTTTCCTCAAGGGAAAAAATTGCCTGATGAATCTGTTGGAATTCTTTGAAGAATTAACAAGCGGGATAGACAAAGGAGAATTGGTTGATGTTGTGTACTTGGATTTTCACATATTTCAGCCACACACGAGGCTGCTTAAGAAGCTATGAGGCCTAGGTATTACAGAAAAGATTCTAGCATGGATAAAGCGTTGGCTGATTGGCAGGAGGCAAGCAGTGGGACTAAAGAGAGCCTTTTCTGGTTGGCTGCCGGTGACGTGGTTTTCCACAGGGGTCTGCACTGGTACCAATTCTTTTTATATTAAATGTCAATGATTTGAATAATGGAATTGAAGACTTTGTTGCAAAGTTTGCAGATGATATTGAGGCTGGTGGTGGGACAGGTAGTTTTGAGGAAGTAGAGAGGCTACAAAAGGACTTAGATAGATTAGGAGAATAGGTAAAGAAATGGCAGATGGAATATAGTGTCGGGAAATGTATGGTCATGCACTTTGGTGGAAGAAATGAAAAGGTTGTCTGAGGTGCAAAGGGACTTGTGAGTCCTTGTGCAAGATTCCCTAAAGGTTAATTTGCAGGTTGAGTCTGTGGTGAGGAAGGCAAATGTGATGTCAGCATTCATTTCAAGAGGTCTGGAATATAAAAGAATGGATGTGATGTTGAAACTTTATAAAGCATTGGTGAGGCCTCACTTGGAGTATTGTGAGCAGGTTTGGGCCCTTATCTTAGAAAGAATGTACTGAAACAGGAGAGGGTTCAAAGGAGGTTCATGAAAATGATTCCGGATTGAATGGCTTGTCATATGAAGCGCATTTGATGTCTGTGGGTCTGGATTCACTAGAATTCAGAAGAATGAGGGTGACCACATTGAAACCTATTGAGTGGTGAAAGGCCTTGATAGAGTGGATGTGGAGAGGATGTTTCTTATTGTGGGAGAGTTTAAGACCAGAGGATACAGCCTCAGAATAGAAAGGGATCCTTTTAAAACAGAGATGAGGAGGAATTTCTTTAGCCAAAGAGTAGTGAATGTGGAACTCTTTGTCACAGGTAGCTGTGGAGGCCAATCTTTATGTATGTTTAAGGCAGAGGTTGATATATTCTTAATTGGTCAGGGCATAAAGGGATATGGGGAGAAGGCAGGAGAATACGGCTGAGAGGAAAATTGATTAGCAATGATGAAATAGCGTGGCAGACTCGATGGTCCATATGGCCTAGTTTTGCTCCTGTATCTTATGATCTTATGGAGTACAGGCCCAGAGCCATCTAACGTTTAACCCTTAGAATCTGAGAGGTTCACTCCCTTCTGAAAGAAGACTGACACCTTTGTCAAACCTGGTCTGTGTCCCGCCCCGCGTGCTCCACGGTCCTTCTGCTCCAAGCTCCCCCATCCCAACAACCCCTTCCAAATACTTGGTCCTCAGCTTCAGGATAGTGGTGGGAGAAGAGGAGACTCTTCCAGCTGCAGGAATGGGCTGAAGGTGATGACATCCCCGGCCCAGTCTGTGTAAATAAACATAAACTAGGTTTGTAACCATGTTCACCAGTGGCAAGTAATCATGCTATCTGCATCTGAAAGAAAATTGCCGACGCCGGAAATCTATTTACTCCATCATCCACAGGTACTGGCTGACCCGCCAAGTGTTTCCACAATCACTTGCCTTTGTGCCATTCATATTTGAAATGTAATTCACCCTAACAATCAGAGCTTCTTACACTTCAGTTCAGGAGATTTACTGATCTTCTATAGAATATGAAAGGTTTATGTAGCTGAACGATCCCTCCGATGATCGAGACTTGAAATCCTGTAACCAAAGGTTGCAGCCCAGACTTGCTGAGTGTTTTGTAAGAAGAATTAGAGAGGATCTCATTGAGACCTATCAAATATTGAAGGCTTCAATAGAGTGGATGTGGAGAGGTTATCTCCTATAGTGGGGAGAGTCTAAGACCAAAGAGACGTCCACTTAGAACAGAGATGAGGAGGAATATCTTAAGCCAGTGAGTGGTGAATCTGTGGAATTCATAGCCACAAACCACTGGAAGCCAAGTCATTGGGTATATTTGAAGCAGAGGTTGACAGGTTGTTGTTTAGCCAGAGTGTCAAAGGTTATGCAGGGAAGGTAGGAGAATGGGGTTGAGAGGGATTCTGAGGGATAATGAAATGGTGGAGCAGACTCAATGAGCTGAATAGCATAAATCTGCTCCTACAGTATGTCTTAGGGTCTTTCCATTCCTGATGAAGGGTCTCTGCCTGAAACATCGACCACAGGTGCTGCCTGAACTACTGAGTTCCTCCAGCATTTTGTCAGTGTTGCTCTGGAATTCCAGCATCTGCAGAAACTTTTGTGTCCTTAATTACTTCAGTAGTTCCATTTGCCTCACAATATTAATTTGGGCATAATTATGTTAAACTCACTCCTTGCTCCAGAGAACCTGAACACATTTATTGCTTTACTCACTTTAATATACCAGAACACAAAATTCAAATGTTTAACTGCTCAGCGTATGTCTGATTAAGAGTTGCCTACCATCAGGGTATCACCGGGGAATAATTAGAACCCAGATTGAATTGGGAAATAAGGAAGCTGTTTAAATATTTTGCTATGGTAATTCAGGTAATGAACTCCCTGGCAGATGGAAAACAGGAAGTAACGTTATTACACAGTGACGAATTCTGACAAGGTCTCTCAGTGCTAGAACTTCCATCGATAACATCGGCTCCATCGGGAAGTTACATCATGAAGGATCCCACACACATCCTGCTGAAGGACCTCTGCCCAAAACGTCACCTGCACTCTTTTCCATAGATGCTGCCAGGCCTGCTAAATTCCTCCAGGATCTTGTGTGTGTTGCACCCTGCTCAAGGACAAGTTATCCCACTCCCTCCAGGGAGGAGGCTGCAGAGCACCCACAACCAGGACCACCAGACTCAAAAACAGATACTTTCCCCAAGCAATAGAGCTGATCAACACCTCCACCCACTAACCCATCTCCCCCACACCACCAATCACCACTACTTTATCATTTTCTGTCAGAATCACTGTATGTACAGACATTGGTTGGAGGTCTGTGCAGACACAACAGGTGTGTTCCTGCGCAGGTCCAACAAAGATCTTTTAAAAACCCAGTCTCTATAAAAGAGAGGTACTACCCAGCGGAGTAGTCATTGTGGGACCGGACTTTGTCAGAGTACTCTGAGTCAGAGCAGTAAGGTTTTGGCTTAACAAGGCTTCGGTGAGAACATGCAGAGGCAAGGTAAGTAGGTAAGTTCATTCCTTATTTCTTATTCATCTCCAGAGAGAATAGGGAGTATGACCACAGAGCCAGCATTCTGTCTGGGTGTCAGATGTGGGATTCCCAGGAGACACTCAGCCTCCCTGATGCATCAGGTGCATCGAGATACAGCTCCTTTGAGACCGTGTTAATGAACTGGAGTGGCTTGTTAGGGAAAGTGAAGCAGTGATCGACAGGAGCTACAGGGAGGTAGTCACCCTAAGGCTACAGGAGACAGGGTGACTGTCAGGAGAGGGAAGAAAGAACATCAGATAGTGGAGAGCACCCCTGTAGCCATTTCGCTCAACAATAAGTACTCCACTTTGGGTGCTGTTAGGGTAGATGACCTACCTGGGGAAACAACAGTGGCCGCACCGCTGGCCTTGAGGCTCAGAAGGGTAGGGGTCTGAAGAGGTGGGCAGTGGCAATAGGACATTCTATAGTCGGGAGACAGATATTCAATTCCATGGATAGAAAAAGGAAACATGATGATAGTTTGCCTCTCAGGTGCCAGGATCCGTGACGTTTCTGAATGTGTCCTCAATATTCTGAAAAGGGAGGGTGAGCAGCTAGAAGTCATGGTACATATTGGTACCAACAACACAGGAAGAAAAGAGGAGGTCCTGAAAGCAGAACACAGGGAGTTAGGAAGTGGAGAAGCAGGACCTCAAGGGTAGTAATCTCGGGATTACTGCCTGTGCCATGCTACAGTGAGAATAGGAATAGAGTGAAGTGGCAGATAAACGTGTGGCTGAAGAATTGAAGCAGGGGGCAGGGATTCAGATTTCTGGATGATTGGGACCTCTTCTGGGGCAGGTGGGACCTGTACAGAAGAGATGGGTTGCACTTGAATCTGAGGGGTCCAATATTCTTGCAGGTCGATTTTTACTAAAGCTGTTGGGAGTGGTTTGGAGTATTGTGTACAGTTCTGGTCACTGAATTATAGAAAAGATGCCAACAAAATAGAGAGAGTACAGAGAAGATTTACTAGAATGTTACCTGGGTTTCAGCACCTAAGTTACAGGGAAAGGTTGAACAAGTTAGGTCTTTATTCTTTGGAGCGTAGAAGGTTGAGGGGGGACTTGATAGAGGTATTTAAAATTATGAGGGGGATAGATAGAGTTGACATGGATAGGCTTTTTCCATTGAGAGTAGGGGAGATTCAAACAAGAGGACATGAGTTGAGAGTTAGGGGCAAAAGTTTAAGGGTAACACGAGGGGGAATTTCTTTACTCAGAGAGTGGTAGCAGTGTGGAACGAGCTTCCAGTAGAAGTGGTAGAGGCAGGTTCGGTATTGTCATTTAAAGTAAAATTGGATAGGTATATGGACAGGAAAGGAATGGAGGGTTATGGGTTGTGTGCTGGTGGGTGGAACTAGGTGAGAGTAAGCATTCGGCATGGACTAGAACAGCCGAGATGGCCTGTTTCCGTGCTGTAATTGTTATATGGTTATATATAATATGGCAGGGGGATGGGTACCAGTATGATCGAGCTGAGGACGAGCCAGCAGGTTTACAAGTAGATGATGGGTGTAACATGAAGGTAAGGAAGGACAAGCCAATGACTGGGTACAAAATGCAGACAGAGCAAAGAGTTAAATTGTACCACAAATGCAAAATTCAAAAAGACATAGAATGCAGGACAGAAGGTGCTGTATTTAAATACGTGTAGCATTCGGAATAAGATGGACGGACTCATGACGCAATTAGAAATTGATCAGTATGACGTTGTGGGCATCACTGAGTCATGGTTGAAAGAAGGCCATAGTTGGGAGCTTATACTTTATATCAAAAGGACAACAGGAAGGCATAGGCGTTGGTGTGGCTCTGTTGGTAAGAGATGGGATTGCATCTTTAGAAAGAGGTGACATAGGGTCAGTGAATGTTGTATCTTTATGGTTGGAGTTAAGAAATTGCAAGGGTAAAAAAAAAACATTATGGGAATTATATATAGGTCTCCAAATGGTAGCCAAGATGTGGGGTTGAGATTGCAAAGGAAGCTGGAAAAGGCATGTAATAAGGGATTGAAATGAGGAACTTCAATATGCAAGGGGATTGGGAAAATCAGGTTGGTGTCAGATCACAAGAGAGGGAATTTGTTGAATGCCTATAAGATGGGTTTTTAGAGAAGCTTGTGCTTGAGCCTATTCAGGAACAGGCCATCTTAGATTGGGTGTTGTGTAATAACCCAGATCTTATTAGGGTGTTTAATGCAAAGGAACCCTTAAGAGGCAATGATCATAATATGATTGAATTCATTCTGCAATTTGAGAGGGGGAAGCATAAGTCAGATGTATCAGAATTGCAATGGAATAAAGGGAATTACAGAGGCACGAGAGAGGAGCTTGCCCAGGTGGATTGGAGGAGGATACTGGTGATTATGACAGCAGAACAGAGGTGGCTGAAGTTTCTGAGAATAGTTCACAACGCACAGGATAGATATGTCCCACAGAAGAAGTTGTTCTCAAATGGCAGGGGTACTCAACCGTGGCTGACAAGGAAGTTAAGGACTGCATAAAAGACAAGGGAAGGGCATATAAGGTAGCAAAAGTGAGTAGGAAGTGGGATGATTGGGAAGCTTTTAAAATCCAACAAAAGGCAACTAAAAAAACTATAAGAAGGGAAAGATGAAATTTGAGGACAAACTAGCAAATAATATAAAGCAGGATACCAGAAGTTTTTTCAGTTATATTAAGAGTAAAAGGGAGGGACCACTGAAAAGTGATACTGGTGAGGTAGTAATGGGGGAATGAAATGGCAGTTCAATTTAATGGGTACTTTATTTGTCTTCATTGTGGAAGACACCAGCAGTATGTCAGAGGTCTGTGAGTGTCAGGGAGCAGGAGTGAGTGTCATTGCTATTACAAAGGAAAAAATGCTAGTCAAACTCAAAGGTCTTCAGGTGAATAAGTTATCCGGACCAGATGGACGACATCCCAGATTCCTGAGAGAGGTTGATAACGAGATGATGGGTGCATTAGTCATGATCTTTCAAGAATCACTTGATTCTGGCATGGTCCCAGAGGACTGGAAAATTGCAAATGTCACTCCACTCTTTAAGAAGGGAGGAAGGCAAAAAAAGGAAATTATAGGCCAATTAGCTTAACCTCAGTGATTGGGAAAATGTCTGTCATTAAGCATGAGGTTTCGGGATACTTCGAGACTAATGATAAAATAAGTCAGAGTCAGCATGATTTCTGTGAAGGGAAATCTTGCCTGACAAATCTGTTAGAGCTTTTCGAGGAAGTAACAAGCAAGGTGGACAAATGAGAGGTAGTGGATGTCATTTACTTGGATTTTCAGAAGGCATTTGATAAGGTGCCACACATGAGGCTGCTTAACAAGATAAAATCCTATGGGTTTACAGGAAAGATACTGGCATGGATAGAGGAATGGCTGACAGGCAGGAGGTAGTGAATGGTAACAAAGGGGGTGTTTTCTGGTTGGTTGCCTGTGTCAGGTGATGTTCCTCAGGGGTCAGTATTGGGACCACTACTTTTCACATTGTTTGTCAATGATTTAGATAATGGAAATGATGGCTTTGTGGCAAAGTTTTCAGATGATATGAAGATAGGTGGAGGGGTAGGTAGTGCTAAGGAAGCAATGAAATTGCAGCAGGATTTAGACAAATTGGAAGAATGGGCAAAAAAGCATCAGATGGAATACAGTGTTGTGAAATGTACGACAAAGCATTTTGGTAAAAGGAACAATAGTGTAGACTATTATCGGTTCAAACATCAGAGGTGCAGAGGGACATAGGAGCCCTTGTGCAAGACTCCCTGAAAGTTAATTTACACGTTGAGTCTTTGGTAAAGAAGGAAAATGCAATGTTGGCATTTATTTCAAGGGAATAGAATATAAAAGCAAAGAGATAATGCTGATCCTTTATAAGACACTGGTCAGGCCTCACTAGATATGGATTTTGAGCTCCATATCTCAGAAAGGATGTGTTGTCATTAGAGAGAGTCCAGAGGAGGTTCACGAGGATGATTTTGGGAATGAAGGGGTTAACATATGAGGAGCATTTGGCAGCTTTGGGCCTGTGCTCACTGGAATTTAGAAGAATGCAGGGGGATCTCAATGAATCCTACTGAATGTTGAAAGGACTGGATGGGTGGATGAGGAGAAGATGTTTGCTATGTGGAGGTATCCAAATCTATAGGGCACAGCCTCAAAATTGAGGGATGACCCTTTAGAACAGAGATAAGGAGGAGTTTTTTAGCCAGAGAGTAGTGAACCTATGGAATGCTCTGCCATAGACTGCAGTAGAGGCCAAGTTCGTGGGTATACTTAAAGCCGAAGTTGGTCATTTCCTGATTGGTCAAGGCATCAAAGGAAATGGCAAAAGGGAGGTGTATGGGGTTGAGTGGGATCTGTGATCAGCCATGATGGAATGGCGGAGCAGACTTGATGGGCTGAATGGCCTTTCTGCTCCTATGTGCTATGGCTTTATTCCTGTAACCTTACGGACATACAGAGGCATGCAAAAGTTTGGGCACCCCTGGTCAAAACCTCTGATACTGTGAATAGTTAAGTGAGTAGAAGATGAACTGATCTCCAAAAGTCATAAAGTTAAAGATGACACATTCTTTTCAAGATTTAAAGCAAGATTAGTGTATTATTTTTGTTTTGTACAATATTAGAGTGAGAAAAAGGAAAGAAGCACCATGCAAAAGTTTGGGCACCCCGAGAGATTTGAGCTCTCAGATAACTGTTACCAAGGTCTCAGACCTTAATTAGCTTGTTAGGGCTATGGCTTCTTCACAGTCATCATTAGGAAAGACCAGGTGATGCAAATTTCAAAGCTTTATAAACACGCAGACTCCTCAAACCTTGTCCCAACAATCAGCAGCCATGGGCTCCTCTAAGAAGCTGCCTAGCACTCTGACAATTAAAATAATGATGTTCACAAAGCAGGAGAAGGCTATAAGAAAATAGCAAAGTGTTTTCAGGTAGCTGTTTTCTCAGTTTGTAATGTAATTAAGAAATGGCAGTTAACAGGAATGGTGGAGGTCAAGTTGAGGTCTGGAAGACCAAGAAAACTTTCCAAGAGAACTGCTCATAGGATTGCTGGAAAAGCAAATCAAAACCCCCGTTTGACTGTAAAAAACCTTCAGGAAGATTTAGCAGACTCTGGAGTGGTGCTGCACTGTTCTACTGTGCAGCGACACCTGCACAAATATGGCCTTCCTGGAAGAGTCATCAGAAGAAAACCTTTCTTACATCCTCACCACAAAATTCAGCATCAGAAGTTTGCAAAGGAACATCTAAACAAGCCTGATGCATTTTGGAAACAAGTCCTGTGGACTGATGAAATTAAAATAGAACTTTTTGGTCACAATGAGCAAAGGTATATTTGGAGAAAAAAGGGTGCAGAAAAGCATGGGGGTGGATCGATCATGCTTTGGACTTGTGTTGCAGCCGGTGGCACGGGGAACATTTTACCGGTAGAGGGAAGAATGAATTAAATTAAATACCAGCAAATTCTGGAAGCAAACATCACACCATATGTAAAAAATGATGGTGATGAAAAGAGAATGGCTTCTACAACAGGATAATGATCCTAAACACACCTCAAAATCCACAATGGACCACCTCAAGAGGTGCAAGCTGAAGGTTTTGCCAAGGCCCTCACAGTCCCCCGACCTAAACATCATCGAAAATCTGTGGCTAGACCTCAAAAGAGCAGTGCACGCAAGACGGCCCAAGAATCTCACAGAACTAGAAGCTTTTTGCAAGGAAGAATGGGCGAAAATCCCTCAAACAAGAATTGAAAGACTCTTAGCTGGCTACAGAAAGTGGTTACAAGCTGTGATACTTGCCAAAGAGGGTGTCACTAAGTACTGACAATGTAGGGTGTCCAAACCTTTGCTTCGGGACCTTTTCCTTTTTTGTTATTTTGAAACTGTAAAAGATGGAAATAAAAAAGTAATCTTGCTTAAAATATTAAAGAAATGTGCCATAGGACTTTATCTGGTTAAGCAGCCTCATGTGTGGCACCTTATCAAATGCCTTCTGAAAATCAAAGCAAATGACATCCACTACCTCTCCTTTGTCCATCCTGCTTGTTACTTCCTTGAAGAACTCTAACAGATTTGTCAGGCAAGATTCCCCTTCACAGAAACAATGCTGACTCCTGATGAAGGGTTTCGGCCCGAAACGTCGTCACTACCTCCTCCCATAGATGCTGTCTGGCCTGCTGAGTTCTGCCAGCATTTTGTGTTTTTATTTATTTCCAGCATCTGCAGATTCAGTCGTGTTGCCTTTGAATTCACTCCTGCCAAACCTCTTCCAGTGATGCCTACACTGAAGGAGTCCAGATCTTCTCTCCGACGGGAGTTCAGCGACAGCCTCTCTCTCTGCTCCCAACCTACTATTTCTTCGGCCCTGAAACTTCTGGACCGCACGCTAACCCAGACCCGGTATTATAGTCACATATCCTTCCTTGGTGCGTGTCTCCGCAACCAACTGACTCCAACGGGCTACAGGATTCGTTTCCAAGCCTCCCGATTTGGACCTTCGGAGGATCACAGGTACTCACAGGTAATTGACTCTGCCTCCCGCTGGGCTGTGAGAGCGTCCATCTCTGCGATGAGGAGAGATACCTGGCCTCCCCTTCCTCGTACCTCCCGCACCTCCGGGACACCTTCTTCGCCGTGTGTTGTGGACCCATCCGCTATTTCATCCTTCGTCCGATTCATGCATGCAATCGTCGTTTTTTTGACTTTGTTTCGTCCGTCAAACCCCGCATCTGCGGACCCCAGAGCCGTCGGCTCCGACGCCAACACGCATGAATCTCGGATCGCGACCCCCGCTGCCAGTCACGGCACCGGACAGACTCCGAACCCTGACTCCAGTACCACCAACGCGGGTTCCTACAACCATGGACACCCCCACAGAGACTCCGGCCTTGAACTTCCAGTCGGACCTCCACGCCTGATCTCTCCCCTCTCCCCCCACCAGCACGCTGGATCCCAGCCTTGACCTCCGAACTGGACCTCCACGCCTGCCCTCTCCCCCCTCCCCCACCAGCACGCTGGATCCCAGCCTTGACCTCCGAACTGGACCTCCACGCCTGCCCTCTCCCCCCTCCCCCCACCAGCACGCTGGATCCGAGCCTTGACCTCCGAGCTGGACCTCTACGCGCTGCCCCCTCCCCTTCCCCCACCTGCACGCTGGATCCTAGCCTTGACCTCCGAGCTGGACCTCCACGCCTGCCCTCTCCCCCCTTCCCCCACCTGCACGTTGGATCCCAGCCTTGACCTCCGAGCTGGACCTCCACGCCTGCCCCCTCCCCTTCCCCCACCTGCACGCTGGATCCTAGCCTTGACCTCCGAGCTGGACCTCCACGCCTGCCCTCTCCCCCCTCCCCCCACCAGCACGTTGGATCCCAGCCTTGACCTCCGAGCTGGACCTCCACGCCTGCCCTCTCCCCCCTCCCCCCACCAGCACGCTGGATCCCAGCCTTGACCTCCGAACTGGACCTCCACACCTGCCCTCTCCCTCTTCCCCCACCAGCACGTTGGATCCCAGCCTTGACCCCCGAGCTGGACCTCCACGCCTGCCCTCTCCCCCCTCCCCCCACCAGCACGCTGGATCCCAGCCTTGACCTCCGAACTGGACCTCCACACCTGCCCTCTCCCTCTTCCCCCACCAGCACGTTGGATCCCAGCCTTGACCCCCGAGCTGGACCTCCACGCCTGCCCTCTCCCCCCTCCCCCACCACCACGCTGGATCCCAGCCTTGACCTCCGAGCTGGACCTCCACGCCTGCCCTCTCCCCCCTCCCCCCACCACCACGCTGGATCCCAGCCTTGACCTCTGAGCTGGACCTCCACGCCTGCCCTCTCCCCCCTCCCCCCACCAGCACGCTGGATCCCAGCCTTGACCTCCGAGCTGGACCTCCACGCCTGCCTTCTCCACCCTCCCCCACCAGCATGCTGGATCCCAGCCTTGACCTCCGAGCTGGACCTCCACACCTGCCATCTCCCCTTCCCCCACCACCATGCTGCCATCTGATCCTTCCGAGCCTGAGGTTCAATCACCGGTTCCCAGGCCCTCGGGGGCTTCAGCTTCCTCTCACCCCCACCCCTTCCCCGCTGACTCCACCAACCTCCCACCCCCTCGGACCGGAGCTCTCAACCCTGCCGGGTCTTCACCATCCCCTCCGACCTTCCTCTCTCTGAGGCCGAGCGCTCTGTCCTTAGTAAGGGCCTCACCTTTGTAAAGGGGGCTTCACCCTCACCTCAGTGAGTTCCGCGTGCGCCAGGACGTGGGGCTCTTGTCCGCTGGCTCCGTCTTTGAGCCCACTTCTTCGGTAGGGACTCTCCCACCCCCACCGATGACTCGTTCTCCTGTCTCCAACCCTCCTCCTCCTCATGGACTCCCCGCCCAGGACTTCTACCCGCCCTGGATCTGTTTATCTCTAATTGCCGTCGGGACATTAACCGTCTCGACTTCACCACCCCTTGCTCCAATTCCAACCTTACCCCCTCTGATCGCTCTGCTCTCCATTCCCTCCGCAACAATCCCAACACTCCTGATGAAGGGTTTTGGCCCAAAACGTCGTCTACCTCCTCCCATAGATGCTGTCTGGCCTGCTGAGTTATGCCAGCATTTTGTGTCTTTACTGACTTTGACTTATTTTATCATTAGTCTCTAAGTACCCCGAAGCCTCATGATTAATGAGACTCCAACACTTATCCAACAACTAAGGTTATGATAATTGGCCTATAATTTCCTTTCTTTTGCCTTCCTCCCTTCTTAAAGAGTGGGGTAATATTTCCAATTTTCCAGTGTTGGATCATTGTGGATAGAGCGAAGGATCTGCAGGGGTAAAAAGATCCCGATGGGAGGTGCATTCAGACTGCGAAACTGCAGTAAGGATATGGAAATGGAAAATGCATGCAAAAAGAGCAACATTATAATAGACTGGGAGGACTTCAATATGCAGGTAGTTTGGGAAGATCAGGTTGGTGCTGAATTCCAGGAGGAGGAATTTCTAGAGTGCCTGTGAGAAGGCTTTTTCGAGCAGCTCGTGGTTGAGCCCACTGGAGGATCAGCTATTCTAGATTGAGTGTTGTGCAATGAATCAGAATTGATTAGAGAGCTTAAGATACAAGAACATTTAGGGGAAAGTGATCATAATTGATCAACCTCTCCTTGAAATCTGAGAAGGTGAAACTAAGCTCAGATGTATCGGTATTACGGTGGAGTAAAGGGAATTACAGAGGCATGAGAGAGGAGTTGGCCAGAATTGATGGGAAAGAACACTGGCAGGGATGACAGCAGAGCAACAATGACTGGAATTTCTGGAAGCAATTCAGGAGACAGAGGATATACACATCCCAAAGAGGAAGAAGTATTTTAAAGGAATGATGACACAACCTTGGCTAACAAAAGAAGTCAACATCAACATAAAAGCCAAAGAGAGGAAATACTACAGAAGAAAGATCAGTGGGAAGTTAGAGGATTGGGAAGCTTTTAAAAACGAACAGAAGGCAATTAAAAAGTCATTAAGAAGGTAAAGATGGAATACAAAAATAGGCTATACAATAAAATTAAAGGGGATACCAAAAGGTTCCTTCAGATACATAAAGTGCAAAAGCGAGGTGAGGCTGGATATTGGACCATTGGAAAATGATGCTGGAGAGATAGAATGAAGGAGAAGGAAATAGCAAACAAACTGAATAAGTATTTTGCATCACTGTGAAGATGCCAGCAGTATGATAGAAGTTCCAGGTGTCAGGGGGCATAAAGTGTATGAAGTTACCATAACTAGAGAGAAGGTTCTTGGGAAACTGAAAAGTCTGAAAGTAGATAAGTCATCTGGACCAGATGGTGTACACCCCAGAGTTCTGAAAGAGGTGGCTGAAGAGATAGAGGAGGCATTAGTAATGATCTTTGGAGAATCACTAGATTCTGGAATGGTTCTGGAAGACTAGAAAATTGCAAATGCCACTCCACTCTTCAATAAGGGAGAGATAGAGGCAGAAGGAAAGGAAACTAAAGACCAGATAGTCTAACCTCAGTGGCTGGGAAGATGTTGGATTCGATTATTAAGGATGAGATCTCAGGGTACATGAGGCACTTGATAAAAAAGCATAGTCTCCTCAAAGGAAAATCTTGCCTGACAAATCTGTTGGAATTCTTTGAAGAAATAACAAACAGGATAGGCAAAGGAGAATTGGTTGATGTTGTGTACTTAGATGTTCAGAAGGCCTTTGACAAGGTGCCACACATGAGGCTGTTTAACAAGCTATGAGCCCATGGTATTACAGGAAAGATCTAGCATGGATAAAGCAGTGGCTGATTGGAAGGAGGCAAGTAGTGTAAATAAAGGGAGCCTTTTCTGACTGGCTGCCAGGGACTACTGGTGTTCCACAGGGTTTGTGTTGGGATGGATTATTTTTACGTTATGTGTCAATGAATTTGGATAATAGAATTGATTGTTTTGTTGCAGACGATATAAAGATAGGTGGAAGGATGTGTAGTTTTAAGGAAATAGAGAGGCTACAGCAGGACTTGTACAGATGAGAAGAATGGGCAATGAATTGGCATATGGAATACAGTGTCAGGAAGTGTATGGTCAGGCATGTTGTAGAAGAAACGAAGGGATTGACTATTTTCTAGATGGAGAGAAAATACAAAAAAAAACCTGAGATGCAAAACAACTTGGAATCCTTGTGTATGATTCCCTAAAGGTTAATTTGCAGGTTGAGTCTGTGGTGAGGAAGGTAAATGCAAGGTTAGCAAACGTTTCAAGAGGATTAGAATATAAATGCAAGGATGTGATGTTGAGGCTTTATAAAGCACTGGTGAGGCTTCACTTAGAGTTTTGTGAGCAGTTTTTGGCCCTTATTTTAGAAAAAAAGGATGTGTTGAAACTGGAGAGGGTTCAAAGGAGGTTCATGAAAATGATCTCAGAATTAAATGGCTTTGCACATGAAGAGCATTTGATGGCTCCGGGCCTGTATTCACTAGAATTCAGAAGAATGGTTGGTGACCTCATTGAAACCTATTGAATGGTGAAAAGTCTTGATAGAGTGCACGTGGCGAGGATGTTTCCTATGGTGGGAGAGTCCATGACCAGAGGACACAGCCTTGGAATAGAGGGCTATCCTTTTGGAATGGGGATGAAGGGGAATTTCTTTAGGCAGAGAGTGGTGAATTTGTGGAATTCTTTGTGCCAGGCAGCTGTGGAGGCCAATTATTGGGTATATTTAAGGAAGAGGTTGATAGATATGGGAAGAAGGCAGGAGGTTAGGGCTGAGAGAAAAACTGGATCAGCCATGATGACATGGCAGAACAGATTTGATGGGCCAAATGGCCTAAATCTGCTTTTATATCTTATGGTACATGGCCTTCTCCAATGTCAGCACATCTGTTGATGGATACATTCATTTATAGTACGATTATGGATAGTCTATGACCATGATTGTTCTTGGTAATTTTTTTCTACACAAGTAGTTTGCCATAGCCTTCTTCAGGGCGGTGTTTACAAGACAGGTGAGCCCAGCCATTATCAATGCTAATATAGAAGAGTACCGCACAGGAACTGGCCATTCAGCTCACAATGTCAGCCAACCCAGCAAATTGGAAACTCCCAAACACTGATCCCTCCTACCTACATCCATATCCCTCCATCTTCCTTACATCATGTGTCTATCCAAACGCCTCTTAAATGCTTCTAATGTATCTGCCTCCACCATCATACCAAGTCAAGTCAAGTCGCTTTTTATTGTCATTTTGACCATAACTGCTGGTACAGTACACAGTAAAAATGAGACAATGTTTTTTAGGACCATGGTGCTACATGAAACTGTACAAAGATTACACTGAACTACGTAAAAACAACACAAAAAAAACTACATTAGACTACAGACCTACGCAGGACTGCATAAAGTGCACAAAACACTGCAGGCATTACAATAAATAATAAACAAGACACAAGACCAGGGAGCACATTCCATGCATCCTTGACTCTCTGAGTAAATAAAATACCCTGACATCCCCCTTGAACAATTTCCTCTCTCACCTTCAGTGCAAACTCTCTGGCATTACCCATTTTAACTCTGGAAAACAGATAGTCTCTGGCCATTCTATCTATGCCTCTCATAATCTTGTAAACCTTCATTTGATCTTCCCTCAGCCTCCACTGCTCCAAAGAAAACAACCCGAATTTATCCAGAGTCTTGTGATAGGACATGCCCTGTAGATTCAGGCAGCATCCTGCTGAACCTCTCCTGCACCTTCAACATCCTCCCTATGGTCGGGAGGCCAGAACTGTACACAATACTCCAGATCAGGCCTGTTAAGAGCTTTATGAAGTCGCAATATAACACCCTGACTTTTAACCTCATTGCCTCAACTAACAAAAGCAAGCATTCCATAAGCCTTCTTAACCACCTTATCGACTTATGTAGTCACTTTCAAGGAGCAATGAACTTGAACTCCAAGATCTCTCTGCTCCTGCTCAGCAACACTGTGAGCAGCGCCACCATTCCAACATGCTTCAAGGCCGCCACCTTCATCCCCGTGCTGAAGAAGTCTTCAGTGTCCTGCCTGAATGACTACCGTCCCACTGCACTCACATCCATCATCAAGAAGTGTTTCGAGAGGCTCGTCATGAGGCATATCAAGATCCTGCTGCCCCCCTCACTGGACCCCCTGCAGTTTGTGTACCGGCCCAACTGCTCAACAGACAACGCCAATGCCATCACCTCCATCTGGCCCAAACCCACCTGGACAAAAAAGACATGTACGTTCGAATGCTGGTCATAGACTTCAGTTCAGCATTCAACACAATCATCCCTCAGAAACTGACTGGAAAGCTGAGACTATTGGGCCTGAACACCTCCCTCTGCAACTGGATTCTAGACTTCCTGACTGGGAGACCTCAGTCAGTCCAGATCGGGAGCAGCATCTCCAACACCATCACACTGAACACGGGGGCCACCCAGGGCTGTGTGCTCAGTCCACTGCTGTTCACTCTGCTGACCCACGACTGTGTTGCAACACACAGCTTGAACCACATCATCAAATTCGCCGATGGCACAACCGTGGTGGGTCTCATTAGCAAGAATGATGAGTCAGATTACAGAGAGGAGGTGCAGTGGCTAATGGACTGGTGCAGAGCCAACAACCTGTCTCTGAATGTGAACAAAACAAAAGAGATGGTTGTTGACTTCAGGAGGGTACGGAGTGACCACTCCCCACTGAACATCGATGGTTCCTTGGTAGAGATCGTTAAGAGCACCAAATTTCTTGGTGTTCATCTGACGGAGAATCTCACCTGGTCCCTCAACACCAGCTCCATAGCAAAGAAAGCCCAGCAGCGTCTCTACTTTTAGCGAAGGCTGAGGAGAGTCCATCTCCCACCCCCCATCCTCATCACATTCTACGGGGGTTGTATTGAGAGCATCCTGAGCAGCTGCATCACTGCCTGGTTCGGAAATTGCACCATCTCGGATCGCAAGACCCTGCAGTGGATAGTGAGGTCAGCTGAGAAGATCATCGGGGTCCCTCTTCACGCCATTATGGACACTTACACTACACTCTGCATCCACTAAGCAAACAACATTACGGAGGACCCCACGCACCCCTCATACAAACTCTTCTTTTTCTTTCAGAAGGCATTTGATAAGGTCCCACATAGGAGATTGGTGGGTAAAATCAGAGCTCATGGCATTGGGGGGAAGACATTGACATGGATAGAAAACTGGTTGGCAGATAGAAAGCAAAGGGTAACGGTGAATGGGTGTTTCTCAGAATGGCAGGTGGTGACTAGTGGGGTGCCACAGGGCTCGGTATTTGGACCACAGCTGTTTACGATTTACATCAATGATTTAGATGAAGGCATTGAGAATAACATCAGCAAGTTTGCTGATGATACTAAGCTGGGTGGCAGTGTGACATGTGATGAGGATGTTAGGAGAATTCACGGTGACTTGGATAGGCTGAGTGAGTGGGCAGATACTTGGCAGATGAAGTTTAATGTGAATAAGTGTGAGGTTATCCACTTTGGGAGTAAGAACAGGAAGGCAGAATATTATCTGAACGGTGTAGAGTTGGGTAAGGGAGAAATACAAAGAGATCTAGGAGTCCTTGTTCATCAGTCACTGAACGTGAATGAGCAAGTGCAGCAGGCAGTGAAGAAGGCTAATGGAATGTTGGCCTTTATTACAAAGGGAATTGAGTACAAGAGCAAGGAAATCCTCTTGCATTTGTACAGAGCCCTGGTGAGACCACACCTGGAGTATTGTGTACAGTTTTGGTCTCCAGGGTTAAGGAAGGACATCCTGGCTGTAGAGGAAGTGCAACGTAGATTCACGAGGTTAATTCCTGGGATGTCTGGACTGTTTTACGCAGAGAGGTTAGAGAGACTGGGCTTGTACACGCTGGAGTTAAGGAGATTGAGAGGGGATCTGATTGTAACATATAGGATTATTAAGGGATTGGACAAGATAGAGGCAGGAAATATGTTCCAGATGCTGGGAGAGTCCAGTACCAGAGGGCATGGTTTGAGAATAAGGGGTAGGTCATTTAGGACAGAGTTGAGGAAAAACTTCTTCTCCCAGAGAGTTGTGGGGTCTGGAATGAACTGCCTCGGAAGGTAGTGGAGGCCAATTCTCTGGATGCTTTCAAGAAGGAGCTAGATAGGTATCTAATGGATAGGGGAATCAAGGGATATGGGGACAAGGCAGGAACCGGGTATTGATAGTAGATAATCAGCCATGATCTCAAAATGGCGGTGCAGGCTTGAAGGGCCGAATGGTCTACTTCTGCACCTATTGTCTATTGTCTATTGTCTTCTCCCTCCTGCTGTCTGGGAAAAGGCACTGAAGCATTTGGGCTCTCACGACCAGACTATGTAACAGTTTTTTCCCCAAGCTATCAGACTCCTCAATACCCAAAGCTTGCACTGAGACCTTACTGCCCTATTGTCTTGTTTATTATTTATTGTAATGCCTGCACTGTTTTGTGCACTTTATGCAGTCCTGGGTAGGTCTGTAGTCTAGTGTAGTTTTTACTGTGTTGTTTTTTATGTAGTTCAGTCTAGTTTTTGTACTGTGTCATGTAATACCATGGTCCTGAAAAATGTTGTCTCATTTTACTATGTACTGTGCCAGCAGTTATGGTCGAAATGACAATAAAAAGTGACTTGACTTGACTTGACTGTTAAGGGTCTTATCCTCGCATTGCGCTACCATCATGGAGATCATGAAGAGCACCAAATTTCTTGGTGTTCACCTGGTGGAGAATCTCACCTGGTCCTAAAGAAAGCCCAGCAGCATCTCTACTTTCTGCGAAGGCTGAGGAAAGTCCATCTCCCAGCCCCCATCCTCATCACGTTCTATAGAGGTTATATTGAGAGCATCCTGAGCAGTTGCATCACTGCCTGGTTCGGAAATTGCACCATCTCAGATCGCAAGACCCTGCAGCAGATAGTGAGGTCAGCTGAGAAGATCATCAAGTTCTCTCTTCCTGCCATTACAGACATTTACACTACACACTGCATCCACAAAGGAAACAGCATTATGAAGGACCCCATGCACCCCTCATACAAACTCTTCTCCCTCCTGTCGTCTGGGAAAATGCACGGAAACATTTGGGCTCTCACGACCAGACTATGTAACAGTTTCTTCCCCCAAGCTATCAGACTCCTCAATACCCAGAGTCTGGACTGACACCAACTTACTGCCCTCTACTGTGCCTATTGTCTTGTTTATTATTTATTGTAATGCCTGCACTGTTTTGTGCACTTTATGCAGTCCTGGGTAGGTCTGTAGTCTAGTGTAGTCTTTTTCTGTGTTGTTTTTATGTAGTTCAGTGTGGTTTTTGTATTGTTTCATGTAGCACCATGGTCCTGAAAAACGTTGTCTCATTTTTACTGTGTACTGTACCAGCAGTTATGGTCGAAATGACAATAAAAGTGACTTGACTTGATTTATCTGGGCGAGACTGTGCCATTTCTCAGCCATTGTCTGCAACTGGTCTATCACACTGTATTCTTTGCCAATCTTCTACACTGTCCACAGCTCCATCAATCTTGGTATCATCCGCAAACTTTCTAACCCACCCATCTACATTTTCATCCAGATCATTTATGTACATCACAAACAGCAGAGGTCCCAGCACAGATCCTTGTGAAACTCCACTAATTTCAAACCTCCAGTTCAAATAAGTCCTTTCAATGACTACCCTCTGTCTTCTATCCTCAATCCAAACTGCCAATTCATCACAGGTCCCATGCATCTTAATCTTCTGGATTCGGCCCCCATAGGGACTTTGTCAAATGCCTTAGACAACATGCACTGCTCTACCCTCATTAATCTCTCTTGTCACCTTGTCAAAAAACTCAGTCAAGTTGGTCTTCAGAGATTGTTTCGTCACATAATTAGAAATTGTGATAGGCACCATTTGCTCTATCTGGATATCCACCACCTGATCCCATGTCTTCATGTGACCCAGATTGTAAGCAGGTGCTGCACTTTGCACAGATGTGACCTGCAGGCTAATTGAAGGAAGGAGTGCCTTACAGCACCTTTGCTAGAGAGGTAGATCCACCCACCACTCATTTGTTAGATAAGGGCCCAAAACCACTCACAATACTCCACATGAGACCTCTCCAGTGCTTTATAAAGTCTCAACCTTGCTTGTATATTTTAATTCTCTTGAAATGAATGCTAAAATTGCATTTGCCTTCCTCACCACAGACTCAACCTGCAAATTAACTTTTATGGAATCCTGCGCAAGGACTCCCACCACACACAAAATGCTAGAGGAACTCAGCAGGCCAGGCAGCATCTATGGAAAAGAGTACAGTCGACATTTCAGGCTGAGACCCTTCGGCAGGACTGGAGAAAAAAAAAGAGTAGATTTAAAAGGTGCAGGGGGGAGAGAAAATCACAAGGTGATAGGTGAAACTGGAAGAGGGTGAAGTAAAGAGCTAGGAAGTTTATTGGTGAAAGAGATACAGGGCTGGAGAAGGAGGAATCTGACAGGAGAGGAAAGAAGGTCATGGAAGAAAGAAAATGGGGGAAGAGCACCAGAGGGAAGCAATAGTTAGGCAAGGAGATGAGGTAAGGGAGGGAAAAGGGGATGGGGAATGGTGAATGAGAGTCGGTGGGGGTAGCATTACCAGAAGTTTGAGAAATTGATGTTCATGCCATCAGGTTGGAAGTTAGCCAGACAAAATATAAGGTGTTCCTCAACCTGAATGTGGCCTCATCGTGACAGTAGAGGAGGCCATGGATTGGCATATTGGAATGGGAAAAGGAAATGGAACTAAAATGGGTGGCCACTGGGAGATCTTGTTTTTACTGGTTGTCGGAGCATAGGTATGTGGTGAATCGGTCTCCCAATCTCTTTCGGGTCTCACCGATGTACAGGAGGCCATACCGAGAGCACCGGACACAGTATATGACCCCAACAGGTTCATAGGTGAAAAAAGATAGAAACATAGAGCACAATACAGGCCCTTTGGCCCAAAATGCTGTGCAGAACATGTCCTTACTTTAAAAATTACCTAGGGTTACCCATAGCCCTCTATTTTTCTAAGCTCCATGTAGCTATCTGAAGTCTCTTAAAAGTCCCTATCATATCCACCTCCACTGCCATCGCTGACAGCCCATTCCACACACTCACCACTCTCTGGATAAAAAACTTAACCCCGACAACTCCTCTCTACCTACTTCCAAGCACTTTAAAACTGTGCCCTCTTGTGTTAGCCATTTCAGCCCTGGGAAAAAGCCTCTGACTATCCACATGATCAATGCTTCTCATCATCTTATACACCTCTATCAGGTCACCTCTCATCCTCCACCACTCAAAGGAGAAAAGGCCGAGTTCACTCAACTTATTATAAAGGCATGCTCCCCAATCCAGGCAACATCCTTGTAAATCTCCTCTGCACCCTTTCTATGGTTTCTGCATCCTTCTTGTAGTGAGGCGACCAGAACTGAGCACAATACTCCAAGTGGGGTCTGACCAGGGTCCAATATAGCTGAAACATTACCTCGTGGCTCCTAAACCCAGTCCTATGGTTGATGAAGGCCAATGCACTGTATGCAAGACTGTGCAACAGTTTCTTCCCCCAAGCCATCAGACTCCTCAATACTCAGAGTCTAGACTGACATCTACAACATTTATTATATTGTACTTTGTCCTCTACTGTGCCTATTGTCTTGTTTATTAATTATTGTACTACCCTGTACAGTTTTGTGCACTTTATGTAGTCCTGTGCAGGTCTGTATTCTAGTGCAGTTTTAATGTTGTTTTTACGTAGTCTAGTGTAGCCTTGTGCTGTCTCACATAGTCTAGTGTAGTTTTGTGTTTCATGTAGCACCAGTGTCCTGGAGGAACGTTGTTTCATTTTTACTGTGTGCTGTATCAGCAGTTTATAGTCAAAATGATAATAAACTTGACCTGACATGACTTGACTTGATAAGGCATGCTCCCAATCCAGTCAACATCCTTGTAAATCTCCTCTGCACCCTTTCTATGGTTTCCACATCCTTCCTGTCCTGAGGTGACCAGAACTGAGCACAGTACTCCAAGTGGGGTCTGACCAGGGTCCTATATAGCTGTAACATGACCTCTCAGCTCTTAAACTCAATCCCATGGTTGATGAAGGCCAATGCACCGTGTGCCTTCTTAACCACAGAGTCAACCTGCACAGCAGCTTTGAGTATCCTCTGGACAAGGACCCCAAGATCCCTCTGATCCTCCACACTGCCAAGAGTCTTACCATTAATACTATATTCTGCCATCTTACGTACAACAGCCTTTGTACACCACAGTTCCTATACCCTACCATCCTTTCCCTGTCTCGTTGGAACGTACTTATGCAGAACTCCACGCAAATATCCCCTGAACATTTGCCACATTTCTGCCGTACATTTCCCTGAGAACATCTGTTCCCAATTTATGCTTCCAAGTTCCTGCCTGATAGCTTCACATTTCCCCTTACACCAATTAAATGCTTTCCTAACTTGTCTGTTCCTATCCCTCTCTAATGCTATGGTAAAGGAGATGGAATTGTGATCACCGTCTCCAAAATGCTCTCCCATTGAGAGATCTGACAACTGACCAGGTTCATTTCCCAATACCAGATCAAGTACAGCCTCTTCTCTTGATATGCTAATCTACATCTTGTGTCAATAAACCTTCCTGAACACATCTAACAAACTCCACCCCATCTAAACCCCTTGCTCTAGGGAGATACCAATCAATATTTGAGAAATTAAATTCTCCCACCATGACAACCCTCCTATTTTTACAGCTTTCCAGAATCTGTCTCCCTATCTGCTCCTCGATGTCCCTGTTACTATTGGGTGGTCTATAAAAAACACCCAGTAGAGTTATTGACCCCTTCCTGTTCCTAAATTCCACCCACAGAGAAACTCAGTAGACAATCTCAAGTCAAGTCAAGTCAAGTCAAGTCATTTTTATTGCCATTTTGACCATAACTGCTGGTACAGTGCATAGTAAAAATGAGACAACGTTTTTCAGGACCATGGTGTTACATGACACAGTACAAAAACTAGACTGAACTACGTAAAAAAAAACACAGAGAAAGCTACACTAGACTACATACCTACACAAGACTGCATAAAGTGCACAAAAACAGTGCAGGCATTACAATAAATAATAAACAGGACAATAGGGCAGTAAGGTGTCAGTCCAGGCTTCGGGTATTGAGGAGTCTGATAGCTTGGGGAAAGAAACTGTTACATAGTCTGGTCGTGAGAGCCCGAATGCTTTGGAGCCTTTTCCCAGATGGCAGGAGGGAGAAGAGATTGTATGAGGGGTGCATGGGGTCCTTCATAATGCTGTTTCTCCATGATTAACTCCTTTTTTGCAGCCGTGACACTGTCTCTGATCAACAGTGCCACACTCCTACCTCTTTTGTCTCCCTCCCCGTCCTTTCTGGAACATCTAAAGTCTGGCACTCTAAGTAATCATTCCTGCCCCTGAGCCATCCAAGTCTCTGTAATGGCCACAACATCATAGCTCCAAGTATTGATCCACACTCTAAGCTCATCCGCTTTGTTCATAACACCTTTTGCATTAAATTAGACACATCTCAAACCATCGGACTGAGCGCATCCCTTCTCTAACACCTGTCTATCTTCCCTCTCATGCTGTCTACAAGCTTTCTCTATTTGTGAGCCAACCGCCCCTTCCTGCATCTCTTCATTTTAGTTCTCACCCCCCAGCAATTCTGGTTTAAACTCTCTCCAGTAGCCTTAGCAAACCTCCCCACCAGGATATTGGTCCCCCTCAGATTCAAGTGCATCCCGTCCTTTTTGTACAAGTCACATTTGCCCCTAAAGAGGTCCCAATGATCTAGAAATCAGAAGCCCTGCCCCTTGCTCCAATCTCTCAGCCACATATTTATCTTCTACCTCACTCTGTTCCTCTACTCACTGTCACGTGGCCCAGGCAGTAATCCCAAAGTTACTACCTTTAAGGTCTGTTTCTCAACTTCCTTCCTAATCCCCTGTAGTCTGTTTTCAGGACCTCCTCCCTTTTCCTACCTATGTCGTTGGTACCAATATGTACCACGACCTCTGGCACCTCATCTGGAAGGAGTGTTTGGGGCCCTGAATGATAGTGAGGGAGGTGGTGTAGGGACAGGTGCAACATTTGTTCTGCTTGCAAGGACAAGTGCCAGGAGGGAGATCAGTATGGAGGGACGAATGTAGGGAGTGATCCCTGTAGAAAGCAGAAAGTGGAGGGTGAGGGAAAGATGTGTTTGGTGGTGGGATGCCATTGGCGGTGGCCAAAGTTCCAGAGAATTATGTGCTGGATGTCAAGGCTGGTGGGGTGACAGGCGAGGACACGAGGAACCCTAGAACTGGTAAGGTGGCTGGAGGATGGAGTAAGAGTAGACATGTGTGAAATGGAAGAAATGCCCATAATTACCACCACTAGTCCCCATTGTGAACCATTTCCCATAATCACCGTCATCCAGTCCCCATCATCATTACCCAGTACCCATCATCAACATCAGCCAGTCCCCATCACAACCACCAGCCAGTTCCATGATCAACATCACCCAGCTTCTGTGATCATCATCATCCATTTCCCATCATCCCATTACCCAGTCCACATAATCACAGCCTCCATCATCACATTGTCTATCATCACACAATCCACATTATCACACAGTCCCCATCATCACACAGTATGCATCATCATACAATTGCCATCATCAGCCAGTCTCCATCGTCACCATCACTCAGTCTCCATCATCAGCATCACTGAGTCCCCATCATTACCATCACACAATCCTCATCATAACCATCACACAGTCTCCATCATCACCTAGTGTCCATCATCACCATTACACAGTCCCCATCATAACCATCGCAAAATCCACAACATCACCATCACACAGTCCCCATTATCACCATTATCCTGTCCCAATCATTGACATCATAGTCTCCACCATGACCATCACACAGTCAACATCATCACCCTCATCTAGGCCACTTCATCACCATCACACAGTTTCCATCATCACCATCACACAGTCTCCATCATCACCATTACACAGTCCCCATTGACACCATCACAAAATCCACAACATCACCATCACACAGTGTCCATCATCACCATTGCACAGCCTCCATCATCATCACACAGCACCCATCATCACCATCACACAACCGTCATAATCATCATCATCATCACACGGTCCCTATCATCAACTACTCCTAACTGTCAACAATTTCCCATCATCATCATTACTCAGTTTTCTTAATTATCACCATTCAGCTCCCCTCATCACCATCTCCCAGTCTCCATCATCACCAACACACTGTCCCCATCGTCACCATCACTCAATCCCCGTTATCACAGTCTCCATCATCACCATCACCCAATCCCCGTTATCACACAGTCCCCATCGTCACCATCACTCAATCCCCGTTATCACAGTCCCCATTATCACACAGTCCCCATCGTCATCATCACCCAATCCCCGTTATCACACAGTCCCCATTGTCATCATCACCCAATCCCCGTTATCACACAGTCCCCATTGTCATCATCACCCAATCCCCGTTATCACACAGTCCCCATTATCACACAGTCCCCATCGTCACAATCACAGTCCCCATTATCACACAGTCCCCATTGTCACCATCACCCAATCCCCGTTATCACAGTCTCCATCATCACCATCACCCAATCCCCGTTATCACACAGTCCCCATTGTCATCATCACCCAATCCCCGTTATCACACAGTCCCCATTGTCATCATCACCCAATCCCCGTTATCACAGTCTCCATCATCACCATCACCCAATCCCCGTTATCACACAGTCCCCATTGTCATCATCACCCAATCCCCGTTATCACACAGTCCCCATTGTCATCATCACCCAATCCCCGTTATCACACAGTCCCCATTATCACACAGTCCCCATCGTCACAATCACAGTCCCCATTATCACACAGTCCCCATTGTCACCATCACCCAATCCCCGTTATCACAGTCTCCATCATCACCATCACCCAATCCCCGTTATCACAGTCCCCATTGTCACCATCATTCAATCCCCGTTATCACAGTCTCCATCATCACCATCACCCAATCCCCGTTATCACAGTCTCCATCATCACCATCACCCAATCCCCATTATCACACAGTCCCCATCGTCACAATCACACAGTCCCCGTTATCACACAGTCCCCATTATCACACAGTCCCCATCGTCACAATCACAGTCCCCATTATCACACAGTCCCCATTGTCACCATCACCCAATCCCCGTTATCACAGTCTCCATCATCACCATCACCCAATCCCCATTATCACACAGTCCCCATTGACACCATCACAAAATCCACAACATCACCATCACACAGTGTCCATCATCACCATTGCACAGCCTCCATCATCATCACACAGCACCCATCATCACCATCACACAACCGTCATAATCATCATCATCATCACACGGTCCCTATCATCAACTACTCCTAACTGTCAACAATTTCCCATCATCATCATTACTCAGTTTTCTTAATTATCACCATTCAGCTCCCCTCATCACCATCTCCCAGTCTCCATCATCACCAACACACTGTCCCCATCGTCACCATCACTCAATCCCCGTTATCACAGTCTCCATCATCACCATCACCCAATCCCCGTTATCACACAGTCCCCATCGTCACCATCACTCAATCCCCGTTATCACAGTCCCCATTATCACACAGTCCCCATCGTCATCATCACCCAATCCCCGTTATCACACAGTCCCCATTGTCATCATCACCCAATCCCCGTTATCACACAGTCCCCATTGTCATCATCACCCAATCCCCGTTATCACACAGTCCCCATTATCACACAGTCCCCATCGTCACAATCACAGTCCCCATTATCACACAGTCCCCATTGTCACCATCACCCAATCCCCGTTATCACAGTCTCCATCATCACCATCACCCAATCCCCGTTATCACAGTCCCCATTGTCACCATCACTCAATCCCCGTTATCACAGTCTCCATCATCACCATCACCCAATCCCCGTTATCACAGTCTCCATCATCACCATCACCCAATCCCCATTATCACACAGTCCCCATTATCACACAGTCCCCATCGTCACAATCACACAGTCCCCGTTATCACACAGTCCCCATTATCACACAGTCCCCATCGTCACAATCACAGTCCCCATTATCACACAGTCCCCATTGTCACCATCACCCAATCCCCGTTATCACAGTCTCCATCATCACCATCACCCAATCCCCATTATCACACAGTCCCCATTGTCATCATCACCCAATCCCCGTTATCACAGTCTCCATCGTCACCATCACCCAATCCCCGTTATCACACAGTCCCCATTGTCATCATCACCCAATCCCCGTTATCACAGTCTCCATCATCACCATCACCCAATCCCCATTATCACACAGTCCCCATTATCACACTGTCCCCATCGTCACAATCACAGTCCCCATTATCACACAGTCCCCATCGTCACCATCACCCAATCCCCGTTATCACACAGTCCCCATCGTCACCATCACCCAATCCCCGTTATCACAGTCCCCATTGTCACCATCACCCAATCCCCGATATCACACAGTGTCCATCATCACCATCACACAGTCCCCATCATCAGCCAGTCCTAATTGTCAACAATTTCCCACCATCACCATTACTCAATTCCCTTAATCATCACCATTCGTCCCTCCTCATCACTGTGTTCTGAATATCACCAAATTCTCATCAACATCATTAGGCAGTCAACGGGATCACTATCATTCAATTCCTCATCATCACAATCACCAGGCCCTTATCATCAACATTACTCACTCCCATCATCATCCTGTCCTTCTTTTCACCCAATTCACATCATCACAGTCTCCCATTGTCCTCGTTGTCTTAACAGCCCTCATTGTCACTGTCACCCAGACGCTTTCAGTATTATTCAGGCACCAAAATTGCCCAGTCCTCATCATCTTGTTGTCGGTACCAATATGTACCATGACTCCTGGACGTTCAGCCTCCCTTTTCCAGATATTGTGTACAGGTTCTGAAACATTAGAATCCTGGCACCTGGGAGGCAAACTACAATCTGTGTTTCCTTTTGCATCTACAGAACTGCCTATCTCAACTTCCTCAAACAATTCTAACAATTCCTTTCTTCTTAAGGAAATCAAGTCTATTTATTCATGTGCCTCCAAGTATCCAGAAACCTCATCCTTAATAATGGACTCCAAAATCTTCCCAATCACTGAAGTTAGGCTAACTGACCTGTAATTTCCCATCTTCTGCATCTTCCGTGTCCATTACTTCTTAAAGAGTGGAGTGACATTTGCAATTTTCCAGTCCTCCAGAACCATTCCAGAACCTACAGATTCTCAAAAGACCATTACGAATGCCGCCACAATTTCTTCAGCTTCCTCTTTCAGAATTCTGGGGTTTACACCATCTGGTCCTGGTGACTTCCATTGTCACTGGACCTAAATCCTGCAAATCCACCCCGAACAGCACAGAAGAGTCATAGAACTTTAGGGTAATTTTGCATGGAAACAGGGTCTTTCGCTTATCTCTTCTTTGCTGACTGTCTTGCCTACTGATTGAGTCCCATCCACTAGCATTTAAGCCATAGCTGTTTACACCTCTGCTGTCAATATACTTTGCTTTTAAGCATGGTCAATGTGCTTGTCTCCATTAATATTTCTGGTACAGCATGAAAGTAGCCTTTAGAAAAGCTGGCTATTTATTAAATGCTAGGAGCGTAGATGGTTTTATAAACACAAGAGATTCTGTAGATGCTGGAAATTCAGAGAAACACCCACAAAATTCTGGAGGACCTCAGCAGGTCATGCAGCATCTATGAAAATGAATAATCAGTCGACATTTCAGGCTGAGATCCTTTATTGGGGTTGGAAAGGAAGGGGAAGATGCCAGAATAAGAAAATGGGAGGAGGGGAGGACAAGGTAAAAGGTGATAGGTGGGGAGGGGAGATGAAGTAAGAAGCTGGGAGGTGAGGTGAGGTGGAAAAGATAAAGGGCTGGAGAAGAAGGAATAGTGAGTCTGGGTGAGCACGTGGTCAAAGAGTCAGAGGGCAGCAGAGATCACAGAGGGGGAGCAGTGAGAGAGGGCCTCACTGAACTCACGTTGAGGAGATTTAAAATCCTTCAGGGTAGTCATACCTTGAAGAGATTTTGCCAAGGAGCAGGTATAAATACAAGAGATTATGATATTGTGTTCTTTATCTTATTGTGTTTTTTTGAGATGCATTGGATTAGGAGTAACAATTATTTTATTCTCTTTTACACTTGTCTACAGGAAATGACATTGAACAATCACGAATCTTAAATTCTGAAAGTTGCAGATGGTGTATCAGTGCTGAAGCCCCAACTTATATCATTTACAGAAATGACTCAGAAGAAGGAATCAAAGATACAGATGCTGGGTTTTGTGAAGACTCAAAATTGCTGAGGAAGTTCCTTGTGAGGAAAAATATCAGATGGCTTCACATAAACACAAGAGATTCTGCAGCTGCTGGAAATCCAGAGCAACACACCCAAAATGCTGGAGGAACTCAGCAGGTCAGGCAGCGTCTATGGAGAAGAACAAACCGTCGAAGTTTCGGGCCAAGACTCTTCATCAGGACTGGAGAGGAAAGGGGTAGATGCCAGAATAAGAAGGTGTGGGGAGGGGAAGAAGGACCAGCTAGTGGAGATAGGTGAAGCCAGGTGGGTGGGGGAGAGGGGATGAAATAAGAATCTGGGAGGTATGGATGAAAAAGGCAAAGGGCTGGGGAAGAAGGAATCTGATGGGAGAAGAGAGGACCATGAAGGGGCAGCATTGGGATGTGATAAGCAAGTGATGGGAAGTGATAAGAGGCCAGAGTGGGGAAATTTAACATAGAAACATAGAAAACCTACAGCACGATACAGGCCCTTCGGTCCACAAAGCTGTGCCGAACATGTCCTTACCTGAGAAATTACCTAGGGTTACCCATAGCCCTCTATTTTTCTGAGCTCCATGTACCTGTCCAGGAGTCTCTTAAAAGACCCTATCATATCCACCTCCACCACCGTTGCTGGCAGCCCATTCCACACACTCACCACTCTCTGCGTAAAAAACTTACCCCTGATATCTCCTCTGTACCTACTCCCCAGCACCTTAAAACTATGCCCTCTCGTGCTAGCCATTTCAGCCTTGGGAAAAAGCCTCTGGCTATCCACACAATCAATGCCTCTCGTCATCTTATACACCTAATATGAGGAAAAGGGAGAAGGAATAATTACTGGAAGTTGGAGAAATTAATGTGCTATATATTGGTGTTGGGAGGGAAGTCTTTGTAGATGAATCGTCGAAACTTACGTCGCACACATATGGAAGTGAATATTGTGTTTTCCTTTATTGCAGGGAAATTTATATACAAGATTAAAGATGTCTTACTTTATTTATTAACGTAATTCCTGGTTACTATCACCATTCTACTGCCTTCTCCTTGTAATCTTTGATGCCCTGACTAATCAATAACCTATCAATGTACCCAATGACTAGGCCTCTACATTCATCTGTGAACAATGAATTTGACAGATTCACTACCCTCTAAAGAAATTGCTCCTCATCTCTGAGCCAATCTATTCTCAGGTTGTGCCCACTGGTCCGAAATTCCCTCAATGTAGAAAACATCCTTTCCACATCCACTCTACCAAGGCCTTTCAATATTTGATAGGTTTCAATGAAACGCAGACCCATGATAAATTCTGACAGGGTAGAAAATAGTCTGGTCCCCTGGCCTATTGTGGGTCTCCTGGTCCTTCTGACCAGATAAGCCATTAACACAGACCCAGCTCACTATCACATCTGCCCACAGCCACTCCCTCATCGGCAGTGATCCTTCTCTGTGGAGGCAATTCCTCCTAGAAATGAAGGTCTGTGAAGCTTAGGTAAGGGTTTTGGGACCCTTATCTAAGAAAGGATGTGCTGGTATTGGAGACAGTCCAGAAAAGGTTCATCAGAATATCCCCGGGAATGAAAGGGTCAATGTACGAAGATCATTTGATTGTTCTGCCTTAGAAGAATGTTTGAGGATCTCATTGAAATATATTGAATATTGAAAGGGCTAGACAGAGTGGATGTGGAGAGGATGTTTCCTGTAGTTAGGTAGTCTAGGACCAGAGGGCACAACCTCAGAATAGAGGGACGTCCATTTAGAACAGAGCTGATGAGGAATTTCTTTAGCCAAAGGATGGAGAATCTGTAAAATTCATTGCCACAGACAGCTGCTGAGGTAAAGTCTCAATGGGCAAATGGCCTTACATTGCCCAATGAATGAGTCCCATCTGCTGGAATTTGGCCAATAGCCCTCTACACCTCTCCTATCCATGTATGCAGGTAGATGGCTTTTTAAATATTGTCAATACCTTCAGCATATACTGCCTTCACCAATATATCTGGTACAGAATAGAAACAGGCTCTTCAGCCCAACCTTTGGAAGAACCTGATCTGAGTTTGAGGTCTCTGTTGGTTAGAGTTGGCCATGGGTGTTGCATCCTAGCTGTCTAGACACACAAGCCTGGGCAGTACAACATGGAGAGTGAGCTGTTACCCATATAGCAAGCTCCCCCTCTCCACACATCTGATGAACCCAAAGGAACAGCAGACACTGATACAGTTTGGTTCCAGCAGCATCGCAGGAGTTGCCAGTCAGCATTGAATTCAATGTCGGACTGTCTTAGGGACTCCAGCTCCCTCGGGACTTACTCCTGAAGCTTTCCGCATGAGTGGGTATAGCTGCAAGGAAGTGGGGGTTTGAGATCAGAGATTTCCTTCTTCTAGATGAGCTGCCAACCGCGATTGACGAGCCCCATCTGCTCAAAGCAACCATACTTGATTACAAATTTGATTGCTTTGCTACAACACTATGGGCCGAAGGGCCTGTTCCTGTGCTGTACGGTTCTAATGTACCCTTCCACTCGTATCTGCAACCTGTTCCCAACATCCCACTGAGCTTCCAGGCATGGAGGGACTGTTTCCTCACTCCTTTATTCTGAGGCCTGCCGCTACCGGGAACTGGTGTCTCGAGCTGTTCCTATTTTGGAACAGTAAGAACCCCTGAAATCTGTTAACACTGTCAGACTTAGGAGCAGAAACAGGAAAGATGTCAAGGCTTTGGAGAGGGTGTAGAAGAGGTTTACCAGGTTGTTTTTTGGATTATATGGCATGTGCTATAATGAAAGGTTGGACAAACTTGGGTTGTTTTCTCTGGACAGGCAGAGGCTGAGGGGAGATCTGATAGAGGTTTATAAGATTATGAGAGGCAGAGATAGAGTGGACAAACAATATCTTTTTCTCAGTGTTGAAATGTCTGATACCAGAAGGTGTGCATTTAAGGTGAGAGGGTATCATTTCATAGGGAGATGTGAGGGGCAAGTTTTTCACACAGAGAGTGGTGGCTGCCTGGGTTGCTGGGTTCTAAGAGATGTTTAGATCAGCAGATAAATGTGAGGAAAATGGAAGGATATAGAAATTAGTTGGCCGTTTGATTACTAATTGATTTGGTTTGACACAACATTGTGGGCTGAAGGCCCTGTTCCTGTTCTGTGCTGCTGTATGTTGTATCTTCTAATAGTCAGATAGGTTGACTATTTATTAAACTTTGGGAGGATGTAAGATATTGGTGTTCAGAAGGAAGTTCAACACCTCCTCAGTTTCCTCCCACACAGTGTAAAGGGCTCCTTATCAGCGAGTACCCACTTGGCGTGCTTTAAATAAAGGGCACTGTACAGTGCTGTCTCCCTAGTACTGCTAAAGACAATGGCATTTATTCATAATGACAAGCCCACACCTATCCTCTCAAAACACACCAACATCTAAATGAGAATTATGGTAGTTTAATCTATTCAAGGGCACTCCGTATCTGAGCACTGCAACAAGCCATCATTTCTTAAGATGCTCTCTTTGGACTGTCAGAGAAGCTAGAGCAAAGTTCCTGCGGTCAGACCACTCGGGGGCCAAGCTGCTGCCGTGGTCACAATTATTCTTGTCTGCTCTGTCCTTTCAGAATAAATCAGGTTTAATATCACTGGCTTAAGTTGAGAATATGTTGTCTTGTGGCAACAGCACATTGTAATACACAATAATAAAAAACATAAATTACAATAAAACATTTATGGAAAAATTAAATTAAATTAGTAGTGCAAAAAGAGAGCAAAAAATTGTGTTGTAGTGATCATGGGTTCATTGTCCATTCAGAAATCTGATGGTGGAGGGGAAGAATCTGTTCGTGAGGGTGTTTTCAGGCTCAATTAGGTTTCCATTAGGTATCCCCTCATCTTTCTAAATTACAGCAGGTACAGGACCAGAACCATCAAACATTCCTCATATGATAACCCTTTTATTCCTGGAATCTTCCTTGTGAACCTCTTCTGAACTCTCTCCACTTCCAGCACATCATTTGCCACTTTCTTGCCCATTCTCCGAATCAGTATAAGTGCTTCTGCAGCCTTCCTGTTTCCTCAACACTACCTGCCCCTCCATTAATCTTCTTATCATCTGCCAACTTGGCAACAAAGCCATTTATTCATTATCTAAATCCATTGATATACAGCGTAAAAAGAAGCGGTCCCAACACCGACCCCTGAGGAACACTGGCAGCCAACCAGAAAAAGATCCTTTTATTCCCACTTGCTACCTCCTACCAATCAGCCAATGTTCTAACCATGTTAGCAATTTCCATGTAATACTATGGGCTCTTAACTTAGAAAGCAGCCTCATGTGTGGCACCTTGTCAAAGGCCTTCTTAAAATTCAAATATACAACATCCTCTGCATCTCCTTTATCTATCCTACTTGTAATCTCTTCAAAAAAATTCCAACAATTTTGTCAGGCGAGATTTTCTCTTACCGAAACCATGCTGACTTTGTCCTATCTTGTCCTGTGTCACCAAGTACGCCATGATCTCATTCTTTACCAGCAGAGCCATGTCACACCCTCTGCCTACCCTCCTATCACTCTGATACAATATGTAACCTTGGACATTCAGCTCCCAACTACAACCATCCTTCAGCCATGATTCAGTGATGGCCACAACATCATACCTGGCAATCTGTAATAGTGCAACAAGATCATCCACCTTATTTCTTATACTCCGTACATTGAGATACAACATTCTGAGTGCGTATTTGCTACCCTTTTTGATTCTGCATCCCTAATGCACTGCTACTCACCCTGCTGGCTGCAATTTTATCCTGTTATCTACCTGACCTTCCCTCCAGCACCAACCCTACCACACGTTCCAGACACCCACATCTCTGTCTGCGTAAAATAAATTTACTGCAAACATCTTTTTTAAACTGTGTCTTTTCTAAACTTAAATGCATTTACTTACTTACTGCCCATTATGCCTGCTGGCTATTAGGGCAGCACTGAAGGTCCTCCGTCTCTGTTCTTGCCCATACTCAGGAATACCGTCGTACACAGATGTAGAAGGATTGTTCATTTCTGTTTCCATGACAGTTTTGTTTGACTAGCTAGGGTCCTTAGCCATGAGTTGGCTCACCAAACCTGGAGGACCAGTGGACCACTCTTAGTCTGGTCTTTGCCCTTTGACCTGTTTGTCACAGGTGATTCTACCAAGAACAAAAGCATAAAGCCCTGTCTCCAGCTAACATAGTTCTCCAGGTCACTGAGGCATGCAAGCCTCAGATTGTTATGGTCCTCTTAGATCTCAGTATGTACTCTGAGGAGCTGCAGCTTGGTACACCTGGCTATATGGGAGGCTGGAGGTCTCCCAGAATCCTCACATCTCACATACAGTACAAAACACTGCCCCGAGTCATTCTCACTGCTCCACTATGCCAGTACTCTCCAGGGGATCAGAGATCGTGAGAGTCAGGAACTTTAAAATCCTTGGTGTTATCATATCAGGGAATCTTTCTTGGGCCCAGCATGAAAGTATAATTGCAAAGAAAGCACAGCAGTGTCTTTAATTCCTTAGAAGTTTATGATGATTTAGCATGACATCTAAAACTTTGACAAACTTCTATAGATGTGAGGTGGAGAGTATATTGACTGGCTGCATCACGGCCTGGTATGGAAACACCAGTGTATCTGAATGGAAAATCCTATAAAAAGTAGTGGATATGGTTCAGTCCATTACAGTAAAGCCCTCCTCACCATTGAACACATCTACATGGAGCACTGGCTCAGGACAGCAGCATCCACCATCCAGGTCATTCTCTCTTCTCACTGCTGTCATCTGGAAGGTGGTACAGTATCCTCAGGACCCACCCCACCAGGTTCAGGGATAGTTATTACCCCTCAACCATCAGGCTTCAATCAGCCTCAGTCACCCCATCACTGAACTGTTCCCACAACCTGTGGACTCAGTTTCAAGGACTCTTCATCTCCTGTTCTCGATACTTATAGCTTGTTTACTTAGTGAATTCTTCTTTATTTGTGTATCTGCACAGGTTGTTGTCTTTTGCACACTGGTTGGTGTGGTCTTTCATTGATTATGGTTATTTGGGTATGCACACAAGATAATGAAGCTCGGGGTTGTACATGACACGGAGATATGTACTTTGATAATAAATTTACTTTGAGGACATGGACGATGGAAACAGCAATAATCACTAAGGTGGTGAATTCCCTCGGTAAGTAGAAGGGCCTGCACTTAGAACATAGAACATAGAACAGTACAGCACATTACAGGCCCTTTGGCCCACAATGTTATGCTGACCCTCAAACCCTGCCTCCCATATAACCCCCCACCTTAAATTCCTCCATATACCTGTCTAGTAGTCTCTTAAACTTCACTAGTGTATCTGCCTCCACCACTGACTCAGGCAGTGCATTCCACGCACCAACCACTCTCTGAGTGAAAGACCTTCCTCTAATATCCCCCTTGAACTTCCCTCCCCTTACTTTAAAGCCATGTCCTCTTGTACTGAACAGTGGTGCCCTGGGGAAGAGGCGCTGGCTGTCCACTCTGTCTATTCCTCTTAATATCTTGTATACCTCTATCATGTCTCCTCTCATCCTCCTTCTCTCCAAAGAGTAAAGCCCTAGCTCCCTTAATCTCTGATCATAATCCATACTCTCTAATCCAGACAGCATCTTGGTAAATCTCCTCTGTACCCTTTCCAATGCTTCCACATCCTTCCTATAGTGAGGCGACCAGAACTGGACACAGTACTCCAAGTGTGGCCTAACTAGAGTTTTATACAGCTGCATCATTACATCGCGTCTCTTAAACTCTATCCCTCGACTTATGAAAGCTAACACCCCATAAGCTTTCTTCACCATGAAAAACTCTGTCTGCGGTGAGCAGTAAGCTGTTACTACCGAGGTGTTCACACACCAGTTCTTACTGACGTAGATACTCAAACCTCCTCCGCGGGATTTGCCGGAGGTCACGCGTTTTTGTCAACCCGAAAGGAGACTAGGCATTTCAGTTGACCCGCGTGCGAGATAGTCACAGTGACAGGACAAGTAATGGGACATCTTTGTAGCCCCCCTCCCCACTGGGAACTGCCTAGAATCCAGCGAAGCGGATCTGTAGCCGGGAAAAGCCTCCCCCAAGCGGGTAGACAGGGGGACAGAGCCGAGACTCCGAGAAGAAAACGGCCATTCTCCTGGGAAAACCTTCATCCTTACGACTGAGCCTCCCGGCTTCTGCTGGGAGGGGTTGGATGAGGCCAGTTTGGTTCGAATCAGGGGCAGATTTCAGGAAATAGTCGTTTAAACGGTTTACGGAGGATCGTTGTTGTGAGGCTATGAGACCATATAACAGAGGAGCAGAATTAGACCATTTCGTCCATAGGGTCTGTTCTGCCATTCCATCATGGCAGATTTTTTTATTCTTCTCAATCTCATTCTCCTGTCTTCTTCCTGTAACCTGTGATACACTGACAGATCAATAACGCATCAACCTCCGCATTAAATACACCCAATGAGTTGGCCTCCCGATCCATCTGTGGCAGTGATTTACACAGATTCACCACTCTCTGGGTAGAGAAATTCCTCCTCATTTCTGTTCTAAATGGACGCGCCTCTATGAGGCTGTGCGCCCTGGTCCTAGACGTTCCCCCATCCTCCGCACATTCGCTCTATCTAAAGTCTTGGATTTACATTCACTTGACTCTCAATGGGAATCTGTCTCTTTAAAATGTATATATTTCTAAAATAAGTAAATAAATTAATGCAGAGTACAAAAACAATTAAATTAATAAAAATTCATGGTAACCACCACAATAGTGTAGCGGTTAGCGCGACGTTATTACAGCTTGGGACGTTCCTCAGTTCAGCGTTCAGTTACGTTGCTTTCTCTAAGGAGTGTCTCTGTTATCCCCGTGACACCGTGGGATTTCCCCCGGTGCTCTGGTTTCCTCCCACAGTTCAAAGACGTGCCGGTTGTTAGGTTAATTGGTCATTGTAAATTTCCCTGTGATTAGGCAATGGTTAAATCGGGAGTTGTTAGGCGGCGCAGCTTGAATTGTTCCGCGCTGTATCTCTAAATAAATAAGAAAAGAGTTGAAATCAATTTTAAATACTGTGTAAATATTGAAATTAACTGTAGTGTTGACCCAGAAACACGAAAGTATCCCGAATGCGAGCGAACCTCCCCGAGTGTTTAGGCCAATACCGGAGTTTGGCTCCCTCGATTCCGCTTTGCCTCTTTGTTTTGAAAGGGTACAGAGATAATCGACAAGGATCTTACTAGAACTCGAGCGCCTGAGTTACAGAGAAAGGTGGAATAGATCAGGACGCTATTTCCTGGAGGTAGGAGAATGAGGGGAGATTTCGTAGATGTAGACAAAACTATGATGAGTATGCATAGGATGAACACAAGCAGACTTTTTCCACTGAGGTTGGATGAGACTAAACTTCATAGGTCATATGTTAAGGATGAAAGGTGAAAAGTTTAAGGGGGAACATGAGAGGGAATTTCTTCATTCAGGAGGTAGTGAGAGTGTGGAAGCAGCTGCCAGCACAACAGTAGCAGTGAGGTTGGGGATGGCATGAAACAGGAAATTAGAAATGCGTGCAATAAAGGAACAACAGTTATAATGGGTGACTTCAATCTACATATAGATTAGGTAAACCAAATTGGTAAGGGTGCTGAGGAAGAGGATTTCTTGGAATGTATGCGGGATGGTTTTCTGAACCAACATGTCGAGGAACCAACTAGAGAGCAGGCCATTCTAGATTGGGTATTGAGCAATGAGGAAGGGTTAGTTAGCAATCTTGTCGTGCGAGGCCCCTTGGGTAAGAGTGACCATAATATGGTGGAATTCTTCATTAAGATGGAGAGTGACATAGTTAATTCAGAAACAAAGGTTCTGAACTTAAAGAAGGGTAACTTTGAAGGTATGAGACGTGAATTAGCTAAGATAGACTGGCAAATGATACTTAAAGGGTTGACGGTGGATATGCAATGGCAAGCATTTAAAGATCGCATGGATGAACTACAACAATTGTTCATCTCAGTTTGGCAAAAGAATAAACCAGGGAAGGTAGTGCACCTGTGGCTAACAAGGAAATTAGGGATAGTATCAAGTCCAAAGAAGAAACATATAAATTAGCAAAAAAAAGCGGCACACCTGAGGACTGGGAGAAATTCAGAGACCAGCAGAGGAGGACAAAGGGCTTAATTAGGAAAGGGAAAAAAGATTATGAGAGAAAGCTGGCAGGGAACATAAAAACTGACTGTAAAAGCTTTTATAGATACGTGAAAAGAGAAAGATTGGTCAAGACAAATGTAGGTCCTTTACAGTCAGAAACAGGTGAATTGATCATAAGGAACAAAGACATGGCAGACCATTTGAATAACTACTTTGGTTCTGTCTTCACTAAGGAGGATATAAATAATCTTCTGGAAATAGTAAGGGAACGAGGGTCTAGTGAGATGGAGGAACTGAGGGAAATACATGTTAATAGGGAAGTGGTGTTAGGTAAATTGAAGGGATTAAAGGCAGATAAATCCCCAGGGCCAGATGGTCTGCATCTCAGAGTGCTTAAGGAAGTAGCCCAAGAAATAGTGGATGCATTAGTGATAATTTTTCAAAACTCCTTAGATTCTGGATTAGTTCCTGAGGATTGGAGGGTGGCTAATGTAACCCCACTTTTTAAAAAAGGAGGGAGAGAGAAACCAGAGAATTATAGACCGGTTAGTCTGACATCGGTGGTGGGGAAAATGCTAGAGTCGGTTATCAAAGATGTGATAACAGCACATTTGGAAAGAGGTGAAATCATCGGACAAAGTCAGCATGGATTTGTGAAAGGAAAATCATGTCTGACGAATCTTATAGAATTTTTTGAAGATGTAACTAGTAGAGTGGATAGGGGAGAGCCAGTGAATGTGGTATGTTTAGATTTTCAAAAGGCTTTTGACAAGGTCCCACACAGGAGATAAGTGTGCAAACTTAAAGCACATGGTATTGGGGGTATGGTATTGATGTGGATAGAGAATTGGTTGGCAGACAGGAAGCAAAGAGTGGGAGTAAACGGGCACTCAGAAGGGCAGGCAGTGACTAGTGGGGTACCGCAAGGCTCAGTGCTGGGACCCCAGTTGTTTACAATATATATTAATGATTTAGACGAGGGAATTAAATGCAGCATCTCCAAGTTTGTGGATGACACGAAGCTGGGTGGCAGTGTTAGCTGTGAGGAGGATGCTAAGAGGATGCAGGGTGACTTGGATAGGTTAGGTGAGTGGGCAAATTCATGGCAGGTGCAATTTAATGTGGATAAATGTGAGGTTATCCAGTTTGGTTGCAAGAACAGGAAAACAGATTATTATCTGAACGGTGGCCAATTAGGATAAGGGGAGATGCAACGAGACCTGGGTGTCATTGTACACCAGTCATTGAAGGCGGGCATGCAGGTACAGCAGGCGGTGAAAAAGGCAAATGGTAAGTTGGCATTCATAGCAAAAGGATTTGAGTACAGGAGCAGGGAGGTTCTACTGCAGTTGTACAAGGCCTTGGTGAGACCGCACCTAGAATATTGTGTGCAGCTTTGGTCCCCTAATCTGAGGAAAGACATTCTTGCCATAGAGGGAGTACAGAGAAGGTTCACCAGATTGATTCCTGGGATGGCAGGACTTTCATATGAAGAAAGACTGGATCGACTAGGCTTATACTCACTGGAATTTAGACAATTGAGGGGGGATCTTATTGAAACGTATAAAATTCTAAAGGGATTGGACAGACTAGATGCAGGAAGATTGTTTCTGGTGTTGGGGAAGTCCAGAACGAGGGGTCACAGTTTAAGGATAAAGCGGAAGCCTTTTAGGACCGAGATGAGGAAAAACTTCTTCACACAGAGAGTGGTGAATTTGTGGAATTCTCTGCCACAGGAAATAGTTGAGGCCGGTTCATTGGCTATATTTAAGAGGGAGTTAGATATGGCCCTTGTGGCTAAAAGGATCAGGGGGTATGGAGAGAAAGCAGGTACAGGGTTCTGAGTTGGATGATCAGCCATGATCATACTGAATGGTGATGCAGGCTCGAAGGGCCAAATGGCCTACTCCTGCACCTATTTTCTATGTTTTTCTATGTTTATGTTTAACTAGTCGATGCAGTTTTTACATCATAATTTAAGATCGAATTTCTATATGAATAAGAAGGGAAGACTCTGGTCTGGATGCAGGTCGATGTGACTAGGCAGAAGATAGGTGGACATGAACTAGATGGGCTGAGGATCCTGTTACTGTGCAGTGGTACTTTATGACTCTATGACAGACTGCTCTAGGAGCTGGCAAGCCTATCCCTTGCTCTTACTGAGGTAATTCTATAGAATCGACTTGTTTGGCACAGATGAATTGGGTAGAAACATAGAAACATATAAACACAGAAAACCTATACCACAATGCTGTGCTGAACATGTACTTACTTCAGAAATTACCTCGGGTTACCCACAGCCCTCTATTTTTCTAAGCTCCATGTACCTATCCAAGAGTCTCTTGAAAGACCCTATTGTTTCCGCCTCCACCACTATTGCCGATGGCCCATTCCACACACTCACCACTCTGCATAAAAAATTTACCCCTGACATCTCCTCTGTATCTGCTTCCAAGCATCTTAAAACTGTGTCCTCTCATGATAGCCATTTCAGCCCTAGGAAAAAGCCTCTGACTATCCACACGATCAATGCCTCTCATTATCTTGTACACCTCTATCAGGTCACCTCTCATCCTCTGCCACTCCAAGGAGAAAAGGCCAAGTTCACTCAAACTACTCTCGTAAGGCACACTCCCCAATCCAGGCAACATCCTTGTAAATCTCCTCTGCACCCTTTCTATAGTTTCCACATCCTTCCTGTATGAGGTGACCAGAACTGAGCACAGTAATCCAAGTGGGGTCTGACCAGGGTCCTATATAGCTGTAACATGACCTCTCAGCTCTTAAACTCAAATCTCATGGTTGATGAAGGCCAATGCACCGTATGCCTTCTTAATCACAGAATCAACCTGCACAGCAGCTTTGAGTGTCCTATGGTCTTGGACCCCAAGATCCCTCTGATCCTCCACACTGCCAAGTGTCTTGCAATTAATAGTATATTTTGCCATCAAACTTGACCTACCAAAATGAACCACCTCACACTTATCTGGGTTGAACTCCATCTGCCACTTTTCAGCCCAGTTTTGCATCCTATCGATGTTACTGGTTATAGTTCCGGCAGATGCTGGAAATCCAAGCAGTAGACACAAAATGCTGGAGGAACCCTACCCTGCTGAGTTCCTTCAGTATTTTGGGTGTGTTGTATAATTCTATGAATCACTTTCCTAAATTACCAATGCCATTCCCAATGTTGGACTGAATTTCTGATATCGATAACAGCTGATTCCCATCAAGTTCTGCTCAAGTTGATAGGGTGGTTAAGAAGGCATATGGTGTGCTGGGATTCTTTAGTTGGAGAATTAAGTTCAAGAGCCACGAAGTAATACTGCAGCTCTATAAAACTCTGGCTATACCACACTTGGAATATTGTGTTCAGTGCTGGTCACCTCTTCATAGTAAGAATGTGGAAGCTTTAGCAGGTGCAGAGGAGATTTACCAGGACGCTGCTTGGATTAGAGAGCTTGTCTCATGAAGAAAGGTTGAGTGAGATAAGGCTTTTCTCTTTGGAGAGAATGAAGATGTGAGGTGACTTAATGGAAGTGTACAAGTTGATAAGAAGCATTGATAGAGTGGATAGTCAGATACTTTTCGCAGGGTGGAAATGCAAGAAGGCTTAAGTTTAAGGACTTTGGAGTAAAGTATATAGTGGGATGTCAAAGGTATGTTTTTTCACAGAGAGTGGTGGGTGTGTGGAACGCCCTGGTACAGGCAAGTATATTAGGGATATTTAAGAAACTCTTAGACAGGCACATGGGTGACAGTAAAATAAAGGTCTATATGGGATGGTAGGGTTAGATTAATTTCGGAGTAGTTTAAAAGTTCGGTACAATTTTTAAGCTAGAAAAGCCTGTACTGTACTGTAATGTTCGGTGTTTTATTTTCCACCTCCACGGCTTTTTACGCTGGAGATCTCTGGCTCTATGTCCGCCTTCTGCACTCACAGACCCTCATAAATTTGCAAATTACAGATGTGAGCACTAATTATCAAAAGGGCTTGTTCGTGAGCAGTGCACGGTGAGGTCGAAGCGGCTGGAAAATGTTGGAACGATGGGCAGTGCAGTTAAGAAACCTGTTGTATAAGTTTCACAGAAGCCCCAGGTTGTATTGTATTGTTGAAATGTCAGCAATGAAAATCAAATCATTTAGATCCCATTCATCCTAATTAAGAACTGAAAATAGAACAATTGAGATGAGCGCCGTCCTGGTTACGGCGTTCACTGGCCATGGATCCATGTCAATAGCCCATCACAGCAGCAACTGCCGAGACGCGATAAGGTATTGAGACTGAAAGCTTGCGTTCATTGCCCCTATCCCCGTCACGTTGGCAATGATTTGGTTGTACAATATGACTGGATCATGCGTAAGATGTTTGAAATCTCTTGGGAACCTCCTACTGACGTGTGCTCGGGGGGCGAGAGACGTTTAAAAAGGGCAGGAGCGGCGGAGCTGTCCACAGAACGCCAGTGCTGAAACACGGTCTCTTCCAACAGTTCCAAGTTTCCTCTCTCTCGTCCCAAGATGTGGTGCCGCCGTGTTCAGTGCGCTCTCGCACTCCTTACCATTGCCCTGGCAGTGCTGACCGTCGGCTCAGCTCCCACAGACGGCAGATACCGCGGGATGCTCAAGAAATTGGCCGCCGCAGGAGCGCGGGGGAAAGCGGTAAGAAACCTGCAGTAGTGGAGATGCCAAAGGGCAGCACATGCTGGAATCCTGAGCAACAAACAATCTGCTGGGGCAACTGAGCCACGTAGGCTGCATCTGTGGGGCGGACATAGAGTCGATGTTTCGGGTACAGGTGACAGCTCTCGTCCCGAAACTCCGAATGTCCTTTTCCCGTACACAGATGCTGCCTGACTCGCTGAGATCCTCCAGCAGTTCGTTTGGAGAAACGGCATCGTTTGCTTCCGTTCAGTAGGAAAGAACGGAAGAGCGAAATCGAACAGTCACTGTTATCGCCCGACTTAGAATCTTTCTTAATCGGGTGTGTTTAAATATTTCAGATGAGACACTGTACCTTCTGTAGAATCAAGTCTCGGATTTGAGGAAAGATCGGATCAAGAAGGCTCGAACCCACAAGATCCAAGAAGTGGCTCGGCTTCACAGATCCTTTCCCTCTCCTCTCCGCCCAAACAGATGACCGGACGCACCACCCCCCCCCCCCCCCACCAAGTCAGTCGGTGCTATAGTCCCCCGTCCCGAAGCTCACGCAGACTCCGCGTCTCTCTCGGGCGCCGAGCACTCTCAGCCCCACCTCCCAGGGGCGAGTTTGTCACTTTCATCTTGTCATCCATTCGCTTGAGTCCCTGCGTTTGTTGGAGGTTCTGACAATTTCACAAGGTTTAAACACTAGAAATATCCCTTCCCTGATGCAAATTCCTAGTTTCCCGCAGCCCCCGGCATTAAAATGCGCTGTTTGATTCCCGGAGGTATTTTACAACTCAGGGCAAGAACAACAGTCGTAGCTACCATTGGGACCCTCTAGTCGATCGTAGCCCCAAACCCGATTCCTTGCCCACGTCCAGCCTGGATACACCTTAGTCCCAGCCAAACATGCTTTTACTGGTAGAATTTTAGGGGTAGCAGTTCCAGAGTCCATGGTGCCCACCTGTTCCCGAGGGGAGGGGGGATGGGTGTAAGCCGGCGCTGCAATTGGGTGGGACAGTTTTGACTGTTTCTGTCGACGGAACCGGGGAAGATGCGGGGAAATTAAAGTCTGGCGAATGGCTCTTGCGGTCGGATAGTTTATGGAGAGTTGCTCCCGCTAACTACTGGAACTCGCCACTTGTGCGAATTCGGCACTAACGCTTGTCCTTTCTCCAGGAACTGGAAGAGTACTCCCTGGCTCAGTTGCTCGCCGAACTGGCGAACGCCGAAAACGAAGCTCTGGAAGCCGACGACGTTTCCCGAGCGGCGCAAGAGGATGAGGTGCGAATGGAGCTGGAGAGATCCGTCAATCCCAATCTGGCACAAAGAGAGCGAAAAGCGGGTTGCAAGAACTTCTTCTGGAAAACCTTCACATCCTGTTAATTCTCTGATACCCCATTTCTGCTCCATTACTGGCCCATTACAGGTCCATTACTGGCCCATTACTGGTCTATTACTGGTCAATTTCTGGCCCACGCTCACCTGCTCGGCTTGAACCAAACAGGCGAACGTGGCATTAGCAAAACTGTACATAAATATTGTGATGGATTTATGTAACAGAGCTTCAGTTTAATGTACCAATCCGGATTGTGACTGTGTAGAGCGGCGCCGATAGCACTCCTCAAAGAGGCACTATTTTTCACTTATATGTTGCAATAAAATTTATGTTTCAAAGTGGAATATTGTTCGTGATCTTTTCTGGAACATCTCGGCGCCATCCAGGTAGAACTCATGTGACTTCTTTCTCCAAACACCCAAAGAGATTTTGTTAACACAAGGGTGGCGAATCTGTGGAATTTATTGTCACAGACGGCAGTGGAGGCCAAGACATTTGGTATATTTAAATAAAGGTTCATAAGTTCTTGATTAGTCAGGCCGTCAAAGATTACAGGGTGAAGGTAGGAGAATGTGGTTGAGAGGGATAATAAATCAGCCATGATGGAATGGCGGAAAGTCTTGATGAGCCGAATAGTCTAAATCTGCTCCTAGGTCTTACGGTCTTATGGTCTAGCAAAAGAACTTCTGCTGGAAATCCAGAGTAAGTGCACACACACACACACACACACACACACACACACACACACACACACACACACACACACACACACACACACACACACACACACACACACACACACACACACACACACACACACACACACACACACACACACACACACACTCCTGGAGGAACTCAGCAGGATAAGCAACATCAATGGAGAGGAATAAGGAATCGTCGTTTCTTCCGAGAAAGGGTCTAGGCCCAACACGTCGATTATTTATTCTTCTCCATGGACGCTGCCTGACCTGCTGAGTTCCTCCGGCATTTTGTGTGTGTTTGTTAGAGATTTTTTCCGCTCTGATCTAGCACCGGGTTCGAGTAATTGTGGCTGGCATCCAGTCTGGAGAAGACCATAAGACATGATTCCTAGAGAAGACACGGTGTGCTGCGGAGAATTTTGTGCCAATCACCGAGTCTCCTCGAAGAGCTTCCTCCTGGTGGCCGGTACCGAGAACTGATCTCCCCGCAATGAATGCGCCTTCTCATAAGCATTTTGACCTGTTGATGAGGCGCAGCCTCTGTAGTCCCGGTGTGTGTGTGTGTGTGTGTGTGTGTGTGTGTGTGTGTGTGTGTGTGTGTGTGTGTGTGTGTGTGTGTGTGTGTGTGTGTGTGTGTGTGTGTGTGTGTGTGTGTGTGTGTGTGTGAGAGAGAGAGAGAGAGAGAGAGAGTTCTATATATGTAAGCTATCAGATGTATTTAAATTTATTGTGGTTTTAATTATTATGTTCTTTATCTTATTGTGCTTTTGTGCTGCATCGGATCAGGAGTAACAATTATTTTGTTCTCCTTTACACTTGTGTACTGGAAATGACGTTTAACAATCTTCAATCTTCAACAATGATTCACCTGGAGGCAATTTCCACAACTTCACCAATCCTGGATAAAGGTTTCTTTCTGAATTTTCCATGAACCTATTAATGATTATCTAATCTTAATGTCACAAATTCCACTCATCCTACAAGAGGAGACGTTTATCAAAGCCATACCACTACTTCATCATTTCCTGTCAGTCACCTTCTGTACGGACACTGGTGTCACTTTATGGACACACAATCAATCTGTGTAAAAAGCTATCTTACGTAATTATATTTATTATATTTAAAAATTATTATTGTCTTCTTTATCTTGAGTTTTTTTGCTCTGCATTTGATCCGGAGTAACAATTATTGCGCTCTCCTTTGAGCTTCTCCTGCAAATGACATTAAACAATCTTAATCTTGAATTGTAAATCAACGATGATTCACTATGGAGACAAGTTCAACAACACCACTCCTGATATTACACGTTTGTACAAAATCTTGGATCTTGAACCTTGAATCTTGACCACAGACGGGTCCCCGGCTACCACCACACTGATTCGACTCCCTGAATTCTCAGTAATACAGGGTAGAATCTAAACTAGTTCTCGGTGCTCCTCGACTCTCACCTCCTGACCTGGCAAATTGCGACTTACGCCCATTGAAGGTGGTCGGGAGGTGTGTTTGGGGCCGGGGCGGGGCGGTAGGTTAAATCACCGGACACACACTGTGTGTGATGCACATTGCCTTCGTGATCCGATATCACTACCGGTCAGGGAACTGGTCACTTCAACAGCGAGCTCATTAGGAGTTTGAGGAGTCTTGGCATGCCACCAAAGATGCTCGCAAATTTCTACAGATGTACTGTGGAGAGTATTCTAACTGGTTGCATCACTGTCTGGTATGGAGGGGGCACTGCTGAAAGTTGTAAACTCAGCCAGCTCCATCACGGGCACTGGCCTCCCCAGCACTGAGGACATCTTCAAAAGGTGATGCCTCAAAAAGCCTATCATTAAGGACCCCCACCACCCAGTACATGCCCTCTTCTCATTACTACCATCGAGGAGGAGGTACAGGACCTGAAGACACACACTCAACAGTTAAGGAACAACGTCTTCCCCACTGCCATCGGATTTCTGAATGGGCAATGAACCCATGGACACTACATCAATATTTTTGTTTTTTTATGCACTACTTAATTTATATATATATGTAATTTATTTTTTTATTGAAGTTCATCAAACAAACATTTCCATAAGATGTATTTCAAACATTGTACATATACTTCATATAATCATATATATCACAAATCTCCACAAATCTGAGGTATACACTTATAGAAAAGAGTGGAAAGAAAAAACAAGCAAAAGGAAAGAACTATGTACAAGTAGGGAGTGATCTTTTTTTTACAACAGATTCATTGATTTGTGAGAATAAAATCAGGCCTATGAGGCATTATGTAGTTAAACCATTTTTCCCAGTATGAATCAAATTGTTCCAGCTTATGATTAACAGATGCTGTTATCTTCTCCATTTTGTAAATGTCCATTGTAATTTCCATCCATGTATTTAAAGTTGGGCTCTTCTGTGATAACCATTTCCTAGTAAGAGTCTTTTTACCAGCCACCAACATTATATTAATTAAATATTTATCTCTTTTCAACCATTCTTGAGGTATATATCCAAAATATATGGTCTTACTCTCCAAAGGTATTTCACATTTAAAGATATCTTGTAGGGCATTGTGTATCCCCCTCCAACAGTTTTTGATAACAGGGCAGTCCCAAAAAATATGATAATGATTTGCATTTTGATTTCCACAATTTCTCCAGCAAACAGGGAGGTTACTATCATAATGGGATTTCTGAGAGGGTGTAATAAAATATCTTATCAAGTTTTTCCATCCAAACTCCCTCCATTTCTGTGAACTGGTACACTTCCATTGATACCTCCATATTGTTGTCCATTCTTCCTCAGATATAATTATCCCTCTTCCATCTCCCATTTTGTTTTAATGTATGAAGTCGAATGTGTTTTAAGATTTGATAACCCCTTATACATGCTTGAAATGATTCTACTACCATTATCTGAATTATATGCTTTTCTAAAGAGCTCTATCAAGCATGTATTTGCCTTGGTTACATTTTTAAGCGTCTTATTAACATATTGTCCCATCTGTAAATACCGATAAAAAGCTTGTTTTTCTAATAAGTGTTTCTCTTTAAGCATTTCAAAACTGAACAGTGTTCCTTCTTTCATTATGTTGCAAAGAACTGTTATTCCTTTAGCTGTCCAGTCCTTAAATCTAGCATCCAATTTATCTGGTGTAAAATCAGAGTCACATGCACACCATTTAAGAATTGCAATATCTCCCTCTAGATTATATTCTTTTATAGTGGTTTTCCATATTTTAAGACTCAATTTCACCCATGGGTTATCAATAGTATTTATGTACCTTTGCAGGTTGTTATCAGCCAAAATTGCTTGTATGGGGATGGGAAGTACCCACTCCTCAATGTTCTTCCATTGAGCGTCATATGATGGGTTGCACCAACATATCACAGCTCTCAACTGTGCTGCAAAATAATAATCTCTAAGAGAAGGTAAGCCCCATCCCCCCTTTTCCTTTGCTAATTGCAAAGTTTTGAGACGAATTCTAGGCCTTTTACCCTGCCAAATATACCTTGATAGCATCTTGTTCCATTCATTGAATTGATTTTGATTAATCTCTATTGGTAGGGTCTGAAAGAGATATAACAGTCTGGGCAGTATATTCATTTTAATAGACTCAATCCTTGAACTGAGACTGAGAAAAGGAATCAGGCTCCATCCTGCCACATCTTCCTTAATTTTTTTATATAAAGGCTGATAATTACATTCTGATAATTTTGCCAAATCTTTTGGCATAATGATATCCAAATATTTGAAAGACTCTGTGTGCCATGCCCAGGGATATCGACTTTCAATTTCTCTTGGTGGGCTATAGTAATATGAAAGTAATTGGGTTTTATCTATGTTGATCTTGTATCCTGATAATTGACCATATTGTTCAAAGGATTGCATCAAATTAGGTAAAGAGTATGTTGGCTGCCCTAGATAGATCAAAATGTCATCCGCAGAACAAGCCAATTTATGCTCTGTCCCTTTAATAGTAATTCCCCTGATATCCTCATTTTGTCTGATGTATTGAGCTAATGGTTCCAGATATAATGTGAAGAGTAGTGGTGACCATGGACAACCCTGTCTTGTGCCCCTTTCTAGGGTAAGACTATTTGATAAATATCCATTGATTTTAATCCTAGCAGTAGGATTGTCATATAGTGTCTGTATAGTTTTAATAATTGTGTCTTGGAAACCAAATCTATGTAAAACTCTGTAAAGAAAATTCCAATTAACTAAATCAAATGCTTTTTCAGCATCTACGCTTATCACTATTGCTTCGATTTTATTTTTTTGTATATGATCCATAATGTGAAGTGTCCTTCATATATTGTCTTGAGTCTGGTGTTGTTGTATAAAACCTGTCTGATCGTTATGTATCAGCATGGGTAGAAACTCCTCTAATCATTTGGCCATAATGGAGGTAAATAACCTATAATCTACATTAAGAATGGATATTGGTCTAAATGACCCGCATTCCATTTTATCCTTGCCTTCTTTTGGTATAGCTGAGATTATCGCTTCTTTCCAACTGGGTGGTCTTTGTGTCTTTTTTAGAGCCCAGTTCAGTGTGGGGAGTAAAACAGGAATTAACTCATTTTTAAATTCTTTGTACCACTCTGCCGTATACCCATCTGATCCTGGTGACTTGCTTAATTTAAGCCTACTAATTGCAGCTTTTAATTCAACTTCAGTTATGTCAGCAGTCATCGTTCTATTTTGTTCTTTGTTTAAAGTGGGTAACTCTAGAGAATTCAAGAAGGTGTCAATTTGGGTTATGCTTCCCCCTGGAACTTTGGAATATAGAGTTTTGTAAAACACTTCAAAAGCTTCTTGAATTTCACTTAGCTTACTTTTTATCATTTTCATTCTTGGGTCCCTAATTCTATGAATTGTATTTTCTGCTATCTTCTTTTTCAGTTTCTACACCAGTATTTTCATAGATTTTGATCCACTTTCATAATGTCTCTGTTTCAGAAACATTAAGTTTTTCCTGATTTCTTGTGTAGCCAAACTATTTATTTCATTCCTAATTCTTTTAATTTCCCCTAATGTATCCTGTGCCAAATTCAATTTGTGTTTTTTCTCTAGTTCCTTCAGTCTATTTTGTAATTCCTCTAATGTTTTATTCCTTATTTTTTCTTATATGAAGATATCGCTATAATTTTCCCTCTTAAGACCGCCTTCAGAGTATCCCATAAAATGGGAGGTGAAACCTCTCCATTATCATTAAATTCTAAGTAGAGACCAATTTCTTTTTTAATTTGTTCCTTAAAGTACAGATCATTGAGTAGACTTGAATTCAGTTTCCAAGTAGTATTTTTTGGTTGTAGGTCAAAATCAACAGATAAATATATAGGTGCATGGTCACTTACATCTATTGTCCCAATTCCACAGGTGTTTATTTTGTCTTTGTCTTTTCCAAATGTTATGAAATAGTCTATTCTTGTATATACAGAATGGGGAGCAGAATAATGAGTGTAATCCCTCCTGTCAGGGAAAAGGTCCCTCCGTATATCAATTAAACCAACATCCTCAAAAAGTGTATTAACTTTCTTATGTAAAGATTTTGTTTCACAGGTTTTTCTATCGGAAGAGTCTAAGTTTGGTTGTAATTGTAAATTTAAGTCTCCCCCACATATCAGGAGACCTTCTATTTCCGTTACCATAATATCAGTAACTTTCTGAAAGAAACCAATATCACTTCCCGAGGGTGCGTATATATTCAATAGAGTTACTGCATTGCTGTCTATATTCCCCCTTACCAGAATATTTCTGCCTTCTTTATCTCCCATTTTGAATATTTTTTCAAAATTTAGCTTACTTGAGATAAGAATAGCAATTCCTCTCCTATGCCCTGATTTATATGAGGAGAGTAACAGATTAGTGAAGCCTATTCTCTTTAGTTTTTTATGCTCATTATCACTTAAATGAGTTTCTTGTAAATATACTACATGGGCTTGTTCTTTTTTCATTTTGGATAAAATTCTCTCACGTTTAATTGGATTTAATAGCCCATTGACATTAAAAGAAATGAATTTTACCTTGTCCTTAGCCATCTGTATTTATCTGTCAATGTATCATTGAAATTAGAATAAAACTTAATCGATCTACTCCCTGAACAAATAAGAACCAAGAAACACAAATAATAATAAAAATGGCAACGAACGTGTGATCCCAAGGCTGTGGTCTCTAGTAAATGACCCTCCGTTGAGCTGGAGGAAATGTCTAGCTGTGGGGCATAACCCCTCCTATTTGTGAGTTGAGGGCCCCCATTGCAGTATTCGTAAATGTCAGTGAACAAATCCATTACACAGAAAAGATTTCCCTGTGTACTCCTCCTATATATACATACATATATATAAATACACACACAAATATATATACATGCATACACATATACACACACATATACACATATATACATATACATACATTCACATATATACACATACACACACACACACACACACACATTACACACATTCACATATATGCACACATATACATATATATATTCTCACTTTGGTGGGGAAAAAGGAGTAAGTGGGCGAATAAAGAATAACAACTAAGTAATATAAAATCTATATTATAATAAATATTTCTCGAGATAGGTATATCACCGTGTACTTTTGCTTCTGTTTAGCTTCTCAGCATTTTTAAAGTTAGCCAAACCTTATGGCTTTTCTGAAGGGGGTGAGGGCTTTCTTTGGAAAACTCCCGGTCTCTTTCTGATATGTTTCTCTCGGCCTCCTCCGGTCTCCTGCCTTCTCGTTTCTCGCACTATTTCCCAAGCAGAGCGGGATAATTCCTCAGCCAGGCTTTCCCTCGGTTTGGTCACGCTGACGGACAACCCTCTGGCCTTCATGTCTGTAGTCGCCTCTTCCACTGTCTGGTACAACCGCGTCCCGTTGTCATAAAACACTCGAAGTTTAGCAGGGTACGGAGTTTGAAATCTAATCTTATTTTGCTTTAGTACTCACTTTACTTCAGAGTATTCTTTGCGTTTTTGGAGGACTGCGGGGGTGGGGGTAATCTTGGTTGAAATATATTAATTTATCCTCTAAAAACACACCCTTCGTAGAATCTCGGCCTTGGTGCAGTACCGAAGGAATTTAATCATAATTGAGCGTGGCTTTCTATCCTGGGTAGGTTTCGGGACTAACGCGCGGTGGGCTCTTTCGACTTCCAGCTCCATAGCCGAGGGAAGATCCAGCATGTCCCGCAGTAACTTTCCGACAAACTCCGTCAATGACGAGCCCTCCGCTCCTTCCGGAACGTTGTAGATTCTGATATTTTTCCGCCGTGATCTTCCCTCCAGATCAAGCAGTTTACCTTCTTGGTGATGTAATATTTTTATTGTCTTACTCAGTATCCGTTCCACATTTTGAACGCGATCTTCCACCTTCTCAATTCGAGTCTCTGCCACCGCTATTTTTTTATTAACGCTGGTGAGCTCTGCCCTAATATCACGGAGTTGCTGCTTTATATCTTGCTGGAACTCCCTTATCTCTTTCAGGATTTTGATCATATTCGCCGCTTCATCTGAACGAGGCCCAGCATCCGCCTCGCTAGCACACGGTCGGGTCGGAGAACCGCTCGCTGCACTCCTCTCAGACGCAGGCTCCACGGTGTCACTTTTTTTATTTCCATTCTTTTTCCCCATTCTTGCCCCTCTTTTCAGTTCAAATATTTTTTGAAAAATACTATATTTGACGGGTTAATGGGGCTTAATACACGTTTTTCCGGAGTTGCTAGTGACTTAAGCTGCCATTCTCGATTATGATGTCACCGGAAACCTAATTTATATATATTCTTGGAATTTTAGTTTATTATTGCGATGAATTGCATTTCAGGACATGCATTTTATCAGTGATATTTAACCTGATTCTGGCCACAAGTCTATTGCAAGGCAAGAAAGCGTACCTTGTAAAAGCACAGAATCATAGAACACTACAGCTCAGAGACCAGCCCTTTGGCCCATCTAGTCCCTGTCGAACTAAGTATCTGCCTAGTCCCATCGACGACACCTGAGCAACATTTGACTAAATCAGATGACCCGCAATCCCCCAGCACTGGGGGATAATCCTTTACCGGGCTCAAGCCCACCGGAGCAGCTGAATGTTTAATAATATTATGGGAAGCTTAGACAGAGTAGACCAACAATATCTTTTTCCAAGTGTTAAAATATCTAACACCAGAAGGTAAAAGGGGATAGTTTTAAAGGAGATGTGAGGGGCAAGTTTTTTTACACAGAGAGCGCTTCCTGGGTTGGGTAGAGGCAAATATATTAGAGACATTAGAGACATGAATGTGAGGAAAATGGAAGGACATGGACATTGTGTAGGCAGAAGGGATTAGTTTAGTTGGCTGTTTGATTACTAATTTATTTGGTGTGGCACAACTTTGTTGGTTTAAAGTCTGTTCCTGTGCTGTTCTATGTTCTATGGACAGATCTTAGAGTATTGTGTTCATTTCTGGTCACCGCATTATAGGAAGGATGTGGAAGCTATGGAGAGGGTGCAGAGGAGATTTACCAGGATGTTGCCTGGTTTGGAGAACAAGTCATATGAAGCAAGGTTAGCAGAGCTGGGACTTTTCTCTTTGGAGCGTAGAAGAATGAGAGGGGACTTGATAGAGGTCTACAAGATTATGAGAGGCACAGATAGGGTGGATAGTCAGTACCTGTTTCCCAGGGCACCAATAACAAACACCAGAGGGCATATGCACAAAATTAAGGGAGGGAAGTTTAGGAGAGACATCAGGGGTAAGTTTTTTACACAGAGGGTTGTGAGTGCCTGGAATGACTTGCCAGGGATGGTGGTGGAGGCTAAAACATTAGGGGTATGTAAGAGCCTCTTGGACAGGCACATGGATGAAAGAAAAATAGAAGTTTATGGGGTAGTGTGGGTTTAGTACTTTTTTTTAAGGATTATACGAGTCGGCACAACATGGAGGGCTGAAGGGCCTGTACTGTGCTGTAGTATTCTATGATTCTATCTGAGTGTGCCTTACTGTTCCTCACTGCTGTTAGAGGCTGCCAGGCTTCACTACGGATGCCTGAGTTGATATGGTGACATGACTTCCCACCTGCGTCAATGCAACCTTCTGTAGGTCACACAACATCAGGTGGGAGTTTGATTTGGAGGGGCGTCTGCTGTGGCCCCAAATTTTCTCTTCAGCCTCTCTTACTGAACCAGGATTGGAGCTTGGCTTGCTGGGAAGACTAGAACCAGAGTGGAGTGTGTGCACCTGTTCAAAGTTCAAAGTAAATTTAGTATCAAAGTAAATATATTTCACTATATACAAACCTGAGATGTATTCACGGTAAAGAAAAAAAACAAAATAATAATAAATAAATAAACAATAAATATCAAGAACAGGAGATGAAAACTCTTTGAAAGTGAGTCCATAGGTTACAGAAACTGCATTGGAGTTATCTCCTCTGGTTCAAGAGCCTAATTGCTGAGGGGTAACGGCTTTTTCTGAACCTGGTGATGTGAGACCTGAGGCTCCTGTACCTCCTTCCTGGTGGCAGAAAGAGAAGCGAGCCTAGCCTGGATAGAGGTGGCACTTCAACAATGCCCAGTTCAGAGAAGGTGTTGATGCCACATGATAGTGTGAAGGATGTCCATACAGTGGGCACAACAGCCAGAGGAAGGTAGATCCATGGCAGGCCCACCCCAACTACACTCCACAAACACTTCGCTTAGAATCAAAATGTTCGAGAATCTCTAGGTTGTGTATTGATGAAATCCTTTTTCTTCTTCAAGAATAACTTTAGCACCTTTTATTATATATGCTAATTAATTGTGTAAAGTTACAATTGTGTTAGAAGAATATCAAGGAGGACTGATAAACATCACATTCGTCATATCTGATCTCATTAATTCCAAGGAGCCGAAGAACCATTGTAGTGGTGAGCTGAGCCTGTGATCTCCTCCTTCATCTGAAGCCAACAAGGAACGACAGTGTTCCCCAGCACAGCGGGCTCCCATTGTTAGTCAATGTCACCTGGCTGCTTTGAATATTCTTTGATGATATTAAACATTGAAAGTACGTCTGATGCCACAAAGGACACAGACCAGTATTTTCACCAAGCATTTCAAGTATAAAACTCATAGAACTGTCTGACCATGTATTTCAGAAAAAGACACAGTTTAATTTCTATGGTGCCAAGCGCAGTCAGCTCAACAAAGAGATTAATACTGATCAAAATCAGCCTTTGGAAATTAAAATCAATGCAAATTACTGTAACTGATGATATGAGCCAGTATAAATCTCCAACTGGAAGTGTGTGTGTGTGTGTGTGTGTGTGTGTGTGTGTGTGTGTGTGTGTGTGTGTGTGTGTGTGTGTGTGTGTGTGGAGTGAGAGAGAGAGAAAGAGAGAGAGTCCCTGGGTCAGTGTCTGTGTATGTCCCTGGGTCAGTGTGTGTTTGTGAGTCCCTGGGTCAGTGTCTGTGTCAGTCCCCGGGTCAGTGTGTGTGTCAGTCCCTGGGTCAGAGTCCGTGTGAGTCCCTGGGTCAGTGTGTATCTGTGTCAGTCCCTGGGTCAGTGTGTGTGTATGTCCCTGGGTCAGTGTGTGTGTCAGTCACTGGGTCAGTGTCTGTGTGTGTCCCTGGGTCAGTGTCTGTCTCAGTCACTGGGTCAGTGTCTGTGTGAGTCCCTGGGTCAGTGTCTGTGTCAGTCACTGGGTCAGTGTGTGTGTATGTCCCTGGGTAAGTGTCTGTGTCAGTCCCTGGGTCAGTGTGTGTGTCAGTCCCTGGGTCAGTGTCTATGTCAGTCCCTGGGTCAGTGTGTGTGTCAGTCCCTGGGTCAGTGTCTATGTCAGTCCCTGGGTCAGTGTGTGTGTATGTCCCTGGGTCAGTGTGTGTGTGTGTCAGTCCCTGGGTCAGTGTGTGTGTATGTCCCTGGGTCAGTGTGTCTGTGTCAGTCACTGGGTCAGTGTGTGTGTCAGTCCCTGGGTCAGTGTCTATGTCAGTCCCTGGGTCAGTGTGTGTGTATGTCCCTGGGTCAGTGTGTGTGTGTGTCAGTCCCTGGGTCAGTGTGTGTGTGTGTAAGTCCCTGGGTCAGTGTGTGTGTCAGTCCCTGGGTCAGTGTCTGTGTCAGTCCGTGGGTCAGTGTGTGTATCAGTCCCTGGGTCAGTGTCTGTGTCAGTCCGTGGGTCAGTGTGTGTGTCAGTCCCTGGGTCAGTTTCTGTGTGAGTCACTGGGTCAGTGTGTGTGTGTATGTCCCTGGGTCAGGTCTGTGTCAGTCCCTGGGTCAGTGTGTGTGTGTGTATGTCCATGTGTCAGTGTCTGTGTGAGTCCCTGGGTCAGTGTGTGTGTGTATGTCCCTGGGTCAGTGTGTGTGTGTGTGTCCCTGGGTCAGTGTGTGTGTCAGTCCCTGGGTCAGTGTCTGTGTCAGTCCGTGGGTCAGTGTGTGTGTCAGTCCCTGGGTCAGTGTCTGTGTCAGTCCGTGGGTCAGTGTGTGTGTGTGTGTCCCTGGGTCAGTGTGTGTGTCAGTCCCTGGGTCAGTGTGTGTGTGTGTGTCCCTGGGTCAGTGTGTGTGTCAGTCCCTGGGTCAGTGTCTGTGTCAGTCCGTGGGTCAGTGTGTGTGTCAGTCCCTGGGTCAGTGTCTGTGTCAGTCCATGTGTCAGTGTCTGTGTGAGTCCCTGGGTCAGTGTGTGTGTGTACGTCCCTGGGTCAGTGTGTGTGTGTGTGTATGTCCCTGGGTCAGTGTGTGTGTCAGTCACTGGGTCAGTGTGTGTGTATGTCCCTGGGTCAGTGTCTGTGTCAGTCCCTGGGTCAGTGTGTGTGTATGTCCCTGGGTCAGTGTGTGTGTGTGTATGTCCATGTGTCAGTGTCTGTGTGAGTCCCTGGGTCAGTGTGTGTGTGTATGTCCCTGGGTCAGTGTGTGTGTGTGTCCCTGGGTCAGTGTGTGTGTGTATGTCCCTGGGTCAGTGTGTCTGTGTCAGTCCCTGGGTCAGTGTGTGTGTGTGTGTGTATGTCCCTGGGTCAGTGTCTGTGTCAGTCCCTGGGTCAGTGTGTGTGTATGTCCCTAGGTCAGTGTGTGTGTGTGTGTGTATGTCCCTGGGTCAGTGTGTCTGTGTCAGTCCCTGGGTCAGTGTGTGTGTGTATATGTCCCTGGGTCAGTGTGTCTGTGTCAGTCCCTGGGTCAGTGTCTGTGTCAGTCCCTGGGTCAGTGTTTGTGTGTATGTCCCTGGGTCAGTGTCTGTGTCAGTCCCTGGGTCAGTGTGTGTGTGTGTATGTCCCTGGGTCAGTGAGTCTGTGTATGTCCGTGTGTCAGTGTCTGTGTGAGTCCATGGGTCAGTGTGTGTGTGTGTGTATGTCCCTGTGTCAGTGTGTGTGTGAGTCCCTGGGTCAGTGTGTGTGTGTATGTCCCTGGGTCAGGTCTGTGTCAGTCCCTGGGTCAGTGTGTGTATCAGTCCCTGGGTCAGTGTCTGTGTCAGTCCGTGGGTCAGTGTGTGTGTGTGTATGTCCCTGGGTCAGTGTGTGTGTATGTCCCTGGGTCAGTGTGTGTGTGTGTATGTCCATGTGTCAGTGTGTGTGTCAGTCCCTGGGTCAGTGTGTGTGTGTATGTCCCTGGGTCAGTGTCTGTGTGAGTCCCTGGGTCAGTGTGTGTGTGAGTCCCTGGGTCAGTGTGTGTGTCAGTCCCTGGGTCAGTGTCTGTGTCAGTCCCTGGGTCAGTGTGTGTGTATGTCCCTGGGTCAGTGTGTGTGTGTGTATGTCCATGTGTCAGCGTGTGTGTCAGTCCCTGGGTCAGTGTGTGTGTGTGTATGTCCCTGGGTCAGTGTCTGTGTCAGTCCCTGGGTCAGTGTGTGTGTCAGTCCCTGGGTCAGTGTGTGTGTGTGTATGTCCCTGGGTCAGTGTCTGTGTCAGTCCCTGGGTCAGTGTGTGTGTCAGTCCCTGGGTAAGTGTGTGTGTGTGTATGTCCATGTGTCAGTGTCTGTGTATGTCCCTGGGTCAGTGTGTGTGTGTGTGTGTACGTCCCTGGGTCAGTGTGTGTGTGAGTCCCTGGGTCAGTGTGTCTGTGTCAGTCCCTGGGTCAGTGTGTGTGTATGTCCCTGGGTCAGTGTGTGTGTGTGTATGTCCGTGTGTCAGTGTCTGTGTGAGTCCCTGGGTCAGTGTGTGTGTGTATGTCCCTGTGTCAGTGTGTGTGTGAGTCCCTGGGTCAGTGAGTGTGTGTATGTCCCTGGGTCAGTGTGTGTGTCAGTCCCTGGGTCAGTTTCTGTGTGAGTCACTGGGTCAGTGTGTGTGTGTATGTCCCTGGGTCAGGTCTGTGTCAGTCCCTGGGTCAGTGTGTGTGTATGTCCCTGGGTCAGTGTGTGTGTGTGTATGTCCATGTGTCAGTGTCTGTGTGAGTCGCTGGGTCAGTGTGTGTGTGTACGTCCCTGGGTCAGTGTGTGTGTGTGTGTCCCTGGGTCAGTGTGTGTGTCAGTCCCTGGGTCAGTGTCTGTGTCAGTCCGTGGGTCAGTGTGTGTGTCAGTCCCTGGGTCAGTGTCTGTGTCAGTCCATGGGTCAGTGTGTGTGTGTGTGTCCCTGGGTCAGTGTGTGTGTCAGTCCCTGGGTCAGTGTGTGTGTGTGTGTCCCTGGGTCAGTGTGTGTGTCAGTCCCTGGGTCAGTGTCTGTGTCAGTCCATGTGTCAGTGTCTGTGTGAGTCCCTGGGTCAGTGTGTGTGTGTACGTCCCTGGGTCAGTGTGTGTGTGTGTGTATGTCCCTGGGTCAGTGTCTGTGTCAGTCCCTGGGTCAGTGTGTGTGTATGTCCCTGGGCCAGTGTGTGTGTGTGTATGTCCATGTGTCAGTGTCTGTGTGAGTCCCTGGGTCAGTGTGTGTGTGTACGTCCCTGGGTCAGTGTGTGTGTGTGTCCCTGGGTCAGTGTGTGTGTGTATGTCCCTGGGTCAGTGTGTCTGTGTCAGTCCCTGGGTCAGTGTGTGTGTGTGTATGTCCCTGGGTCAGTGTCTGTGTCAGTCCCTGGGTCAGTGTGTGTGTATGTCCCTAGGACAGTGTGTGTGTGTGTGTGTATGTCCCTGGGTCAGTGTGTCTGTGTCAGTCCCTGGGTCAGTGTGTGTGTGTGTGTGTATATGTCCCTGGGTCAGTGTGTCTGTGTCAGTCCCTGGGTCAGTGTCTGTGTCAGTCCCTGGGTCAGTGTTTGTGTGTATGTCCCTGGGTCAGTGTCTGTGTCAGTCCCTGGGTCAGTGTGTGTGTGTGTATGTCCCTGGGTCAGTGAGTCTGTGTATGTCCGTGTGTCAGTGTCTGTGTGAGTCCATGGGTCAGTGTGTGTGTGTGTGTATGTCCCTGTGTCAGTGTGTGTGTGAGTCCCTGGGTCAGTGTGTGTGTGTATGTCCCTGGGTCAGGTCTGTGTCAGTCCCTGGGTCAGTGTGTGTATCAGTCCCTGGGTCAGTGTCTGTGTCAGTCCGTGGGTCAGTGTGTGTGTGTATGTCCCTGGGTCAGTGTGTGTGTATGTCCATGTGTCAGTGTGTGTGTCAGTCCCTGGGTCAGTGTGTGTGTGTATGTCCCTGGGTCAGTGTCTGTGTGAGTCCCTGGGTCAGTGTGTGTGTGAGTCCCTGGGTCAGTGTGTGTGTCAGTCCCTGGGTCAGTGTCTGTGTCAGTCCCTGGGTCAGTGTGTGTGTATGTCCCTGGGTCAGAGTGTGTGTGTGTATGTCCATGTGTCAGCGTGTGTGTCAGTCCCTGGGTCAGTGTGTGTGTGTGTATGTCCCTGGGTCAGTGTCTTTGTCAGTCCCTGGGTCAGTGTGTGTGTCAGTCCCTGGGTCAGTGTGTGTGTGTGTATGTCCATGTGTCAGTGTCTGTGTATGTCCCTGGGTCAGTGTGTGTGTGTGTGTGTACGTCCCTGGGTCAGTGTGTGTGTGAGTCCCTGGGTCAGTGTGTCTGTGTCAGTCCCTGGGTCAGTGTGTGTGTATGTCCCTGGGTCAGTGTGTGTGTGTGTATGTCCGTGTGTCAGTGTCTGTGTGAGTCCCTGGGTCAGTGTGTGTGTGTATGTCCCTGTGTCAGTGTGTGTGTGAGTCCCTGGGTCAGTGAGTGTGTGTATGTCCCTGGGTCAGTGTGTCTGTGTCAGTCCCTGGGTCAGTGTGTGTGTCAGTCCCTGGGTCAGTGTCTGTGTCAGTCCCTGGTTCAGTGTTTGTGTGTATGTCCCTGGGTCAGTGTCTGTGTGAGTCCCTGGGTCAGTGTGTGTGTGAGTCCCTGGGTCAGTGTGTGTGTGTGTATGTCCCTGGGTCAGTGTGTCTGTGTCAGTCCCTGGGTCAGTGTGTGTGTATGTCCCTGGGTCAGTGTCTGTGTCAGTCCCTGGGTCAGTGTGTGTGTCAGTCCCTGGGTCAGTGTGTGTGTGTGTATGTCCCTGGGTCAGTGTCTGTGTCAGTCCCTGGGTC